>NW_024962279.1:715074-837935 GCF_019238085.1 Lagopus leucura | reverse complement strand
AAAACAAAAAAAAAAAAAAAAAAAAAAAAAAAGAAATAGGAACAGGATGCTAAACTTAAATGATACTGTGAAGAAAGACAGAAAAATATTTCAGATTTTAACAGTGGCTGCCATTAAGTCTAGAAGAAATGCAAAACCACGGCTTTCTGATAGTAGTGTGATTTGTTTCCTGTGTTATGTCTTTTCATTTGCAGTTCTTTCAGAAAAGAAAAAAAAAGCCAAAAAAAGGAATGGCTTTGAATTATAGAAGAAATCTTCATTCTTTAACCATTCTCAACCAATTTACCTGGCATTTAAAAAGCATAAACAAGAAAAGAAAGCAAAGACAAGTTCATCCCCCAAACTCTATAACTCTATAATTTCAGAAAATTCAGAAGTAAAAATAATTATGGATATTGGTACTTTTTTTCTTTTTCTTTTTTATTTTATTTTTTTTTTTATTTTATTTTTTACTCTTCTTACGGTCCATCTTAACCTGTTATTTTGTGCCTTGAGAACTGCACACAGGGCATGAAAAAAAAGGAATAACAGTCCTGAGAGTAGCTGGATCAATTCTAGTGTGTCAAGGGAATGGAATACATAAAAGGAGTAAGAACAGGTAAAAGTGATTGGTTGTGACATTTAGGATACGAAAGAAATGCTAGAATAGTCATAAGCAATGTAATGGTGGAAAGTAATAGTATCTTTCATTAGATCAGCTGGTATTGCTGGGAAAAAAAAAGATACATTTTGAGACAAAAGTGCTTTTTCAGTGTATATATCCTGATCTGCACAGTATGATCTTATTCAGAGTATTTTGTGCAGTATCTTCTACCTTTTATTTTTTCTGGAGACTCTTCATTCCATCTTTGGAAATGTGATGAGTGGTTGTAATAAATAGCTAATTACAAAGTAGCTGCTTGTTACCAGATTTTGTAGATTCTGTTCCATACACTTTGAGTGTCTTGTCTTAAAATTCATTTGAGCAGACAGAGAAGGTGCGTGGAGAAATTTCATCTGTTGTTAGGATGAGCTAGGGTTCTTGTCTTCAGAGTTTTTGTGGCCCATTAAGTCTAAATGATACTAATAATGTAGTTTTGAATATCTCACTTCCTTATGGGGTGCAGTTGTATAGCATGCTATTGTAACATCAGTACTGTAACGTGTCAGTTTTGCTAAAAGGCAGCAACTGTTAGAAGCACAGAGGGAATATTGTGGCTTCTGAAAATTACTGTGTTTTTTCACTCTTGTGAGTATGATCTAAAACTACCATGTCTGCTTTCGGTTAGTGACTTGTACAGATGACAAAATGTCTGCAAAATAATGTTTTCTTTGCTCAGAGACTGAATAAAGAGAATGCACTAAGCGTAAGTTTCTTGCCAAGTCGCTTTGAGGCTTAGTATAATTATAAGGGAAGAGGTGCACCTTGCAAGAGGTGCAGCAAGTCAGGATAATCTAATCTACAGCAGGGACTTTCTCTGAAGTTTCCCTAAATTGCCCAAAGGAAAAGCATGTACACTGCTGTTAGTCAGCTTTAAATTTAGAGCGTCACTGCTGATTTTAGTGCATGGTGACCCACTGCTTTTAAAAATGCAACTGTGGTAGGCTTGCATGTGAAATCAGGCACTTGCACTTATAAGGCTGGTACCCAGATACATTTTTTGATTTTGGATCCG
The DNA here is from genome assembly GCF_019238085.1 of Lagopus leucura. Classification (NCBI taxonomy): domain Eukaryota; kingdom Metazoa; phylum Chordata; class Aves; order Galliformes; family Phasianidae; genus Lagopus; species Lagopus leucura. The sequence goes on along the minus strand of NW_024962279.1, from coordinate 836,280 downwards.
AACTTCAAGCAAAATAACCCTACAGTTTGAAAGAATTCAGATACAAACATTTGTACACGCTGTGAGGAAACATATGCCTTTGGGGTTCTCTCATTCAATGTTTACACTTTTGAAAATTATTCTGATAGGAAATTAGTTCATGCCCAAACACAGAGTTATGAATTTGAAGTTAAACATTTTTATGTTTAGCTGCCATGACATTTGTTTCAGCTGCTGCAATGCACATGGCTATAGTTTATGTGCACTGTTCAGAGACTTTTTAAATTGCAGGGCAGCTGTGTGTTTTGAGCATTTCAAGTCCTGTTATAAAGCTCTCCATGCAAATATACATCTGAAGCTATACATAGTTATATACATAGGTCACTCCAAAAGTAACACGTCCTGTTTATTTCCATGGAAACTACAACAGGTACAAAGTGCACAACACTCTTTGATAGAGCAAGTTCTCAGCTACATAACACTATTTTTCAACACAGTCACCACAATTAGCTATGCATTATTGCCAGCAATGAACAAGAGCCTGTGTGCTGAGCTCATTAAAATCTGAATGGCTATCCAGAATGTGGCTTGACCTTCATGTTGCTGTTGCCACTGCTGAAACACACCACCCACTGGGCTAGCACCCACTGTTTGGTCTCCATAAACATTAAGCAAGTGTCAATGAATGTCAATGGGTGCAATTTTTTCTGCATGGAGGGTCTGAATTCCACCCCTTGCTTCATACTTCCATGTCAAATGTCATTTTGTCAGGCTGTCCCTCTGCTGCCAGCTGTTGCATGGCAACAAAATGTAATGGAATATGGATGGGAAGGGTCAACTTCTGCCATTTCACCAACATCTGCCTCTGACATCTTGGGCCAATGTAATAGGAGGTATTATTTTCAGCATAGCCCTTATAGATTGTATGGGTGCCAATGGTATTCTAACTGAAGGGCTTTTATTATTTCCTGGAAGGCATTTTTGTTGATGCTAAACTGAGACCTTGTGAAAGGAGACAAACATATGTAAATGAAGTCAACTTCTCAGACCTCTGGGATCTGTTACAGCTTGAGTTACTCTTAACAGATAATTAGCTGGGGCTGTTAATCAAGTTTAGCAGGTGTTGAGTAATGAACCAAGACAGGGCATCTGCTGTGGCCAGCCTCTCACTCTAATCTGGTTAGAGAACCCCATGCCAGTCAGAGCCCAGAATGCTTTATTCAGAGATACAGCAGTGCATTTAACTGAGTTTTCATCAGTCTTGTGATCATCGAAGAAGGATGACATTTACAACAGGAACACATAAAGGAATCAGTCCGAAGTTCCCGAAGTGGAAACTACTAATGAACACATGTTCTACAAAGACTGTTCTTATAAAAATCTATGAAGGTCTTCTAGAATTGAAAGCTTTTCACAGGCTAAGTTGAATGAGTTGTAACTGCTGACCATGTAAAATGTATGTAAAATCTATTTGCTTTAAAAAAAGCCACCATAACAAAATAAGTTTTAGAGAACTGCATAACTAGGATTTGTAGAGAGGACTGCTGTGAAAATATCATGTAAAGATACTTGTACTATGTAATTTCCAAACCATTGTTGCAATCTGAAACTTTGCAGATTCCTACTATATTCTGTGTTAAGTGACTTTACCTAGGAGTTCCATGCCTCATGATTCATCATCAGCAACTAACAAATTCAGCACTTTCACCACTATATAAAGGTTAGTTGGTTACTTTGCCCATTAGGTGCGTGGTTTTCCCACTAATCTGCTTGCAAATTGATTGGTGCGAGTTTTTAAGGATATTTCCAGGTCTGAGCTCGATGCCTGGTCTGGTGCTGGCTAACAGGGCTGCTTGTCAGAACACTCTTTGGGGCCTCACTTTGGTCAGTCAGGCAGTTTGCACAGGGAGGGATCCAGCATTGCTGAGAGTGCTCTGAGAGACACATGCAATATGGATAGGTCCCAGCACACTTTGTCTGACCAAAGTGCCTGTCTTTCTGTATGTGCACGACCAGATATTCTGTCATATCTGCCTCTGCCCTTATGATTTTCTCATGACTGATGCGAGATAGACAAGAAGCCCCAGTGTCCTTCCCAGACGAGCGTTGACAAGGGCTGTCGTACAGGTGAATGAGATGTGTATGCTGTCTGAATAGGGAATGAGTTCCCATGGCTTCATGTTTTGATAGCCCTTTTCTCAGATGTAGTTGATGTAGCCTTTAACTCTTATCCAACCTCTACCAAAAATGAAAAAGTAAGCCAAATATTCATTTAATTCCTCTTACTTAGCTTAATCAGAGCTTCTTCAAGCAGAAGTTAAATCTGAGTCGCATTGTGGATATTACAATTCTACAATTCTAAAAAAGTTTGAGGCTTTTAGATGATGATGATGATGATTATTGTTATTACTGTGATTATTAAGTGAGTTTGTACCTGTGGCTATTTTACTCCAGGGGTTTTCTATAAATTGCTTGTGGCAGTTATGTGATCAAATTCATAGATGTTTCCAGCTATTCATTTGTTAGCAAAAGATGGACTTGTTTATCCAGTAATTATTAGCATCATGGATTCCAATTGTGTGTCCAGTGTTTGTGGAAGAAGATTCAGCAACACTTTCTGTTACTGGTGTTTGCCAAGTGTCTTTTGGTTATTGTGAGATACTATGGTGGTGTTCTTTATATAAGGTTTAAAGTAGGAGGTACTGATCATGGATCTCTGATTGGATCACAGGATTAGGAAGTCCTCTTCAATGTGTCCCTACACAAAATATAAAATTTTGACCCAGTGGAGTCAGCAGCTAATTCCTATTGACCTCAAGAGATTTAGACTATTACCCAGAAAGCCTGGAGAAACCCAATCCATTGATATAAGGAAACAAATGAGGTTAGAAAATAAGTACATGAGAATTCAGAATGAGGAAAACGGAGGTTTCTCACAGCTACAGAGAAAACAGGAAGAAAATTGGGTACAATCAGAAATTGCAAGGAAGAGAAGAGGCATCACATGTGCTGCAAACCTCAGGCAACCATTGCTTAGAGAAAGTCAGGAGAGGTGTGCTGACCAGCTAGTAACGTGGGGGGGTGAGACAGCTGTTTCACTGGAGGTAGTGAAGATGCAGAAGCAAGAGAATCCAGAGCTTGCTGCTTTCTGTTCAGTAACAGGATCGCAAACTGTGTGATTTTTAATTGTGTCATCCATAATGTTTCAATATTGAGTGGTGCATGGCTGTTTTATTAGGTAGATATCTTTCTATAAGTTTTTATTAAGGACATATATTTTTTTCCTAATGTGCTATTGCTGTCCATTTTGTACATTAAAGAGTATGGTAAAATTTCTTGGGAGAGCTCCTAATATGCATGCAAACTAGCCATAATTCCAAGTAGCCATAACTCAAAGCTGACAATTGAGACTTTTTTTCCCCTACCCTCAAAAGTATGGAAAGTGATTAGACATTATTATGGACTTATCGCTTGCCAAATTTCATTTTAAAAAGCCTAGTTTGCAATGCAGTGATCTACTACAAGACCCTGGGGGAATATGCGTGTAATCTCATGACAGGTGTGTTATTAACCTGTGTCACTATTGCAAGTTACAATTTATAGAGCTACTAAGGGGGAGGGACAGGGAGAGGAGGTTCTGTAGATTTTTTTTCTTGTTTTTTTTTTTTTTTTTCCCCTTCCTTTTTTCACTTTATCTGGAGATGTAGTTGCTCCCTTCTGTCCTATGTAAGCTCAAGGGATGATGGTTCTGCATAACTGTCATTTTAAACCATCTGGATAACCCCACATTCCTATCCTTTTGCTAATAACACACCGTTCACCTTAACTGTTAGGAATCATACAAAAAATTATTTGCTTTTCGTGGATTAAAAACTTGGGAATACATGTTGAAACTTGGGATCTCTTTACTGTGATGTTATTTTTTGTCTGCATAGGTGGTACAGGCTCTGCTGACTTATTTCCTGCATTCAGAATTAACCCATCTACTCTTCTGAGCTTCTAACCAAAAGATAGATCACTTGACTGGTAAACAGCTGAAAATACTTTTCTATCACATCCCTCTGCCACCCCAGCAATGCCTTCTGTACAAGTGCTTTCATTAAGTAAAGTAGGTCAGTGATTCTTTAGCCATTCGTAAATGGGAAGTTACCAGTGCCATTTTCTTTCCCTTTTCATTTTTGTTGCACTTCAGATTTCTGTTGTTTTCTGAGTGCTTTAATAACAGACAGTGACAAAGGATTACATGGTTTTGAATTTCTATGACTGCATATTGGAATCACTTTTGGAAGAAGACGTAATGTGTATTTTCCATCTTACAAGCATCAGTTCTTTAGAGTTAAATGGAACGGTGTGCTGTTTCACTGGAAGCAATGTAGGTTCCAGAAAGTAATTTTTATTGTCTAGTGGTTGCTATGAATTAACTTGCTGATGGAGTAGAATCCCTAATGCTGTGTTTTTCCCTTTTATTCATAAAGGAGGAGGTAGCTATAGCTGTCGTTCTTTTCCTTCAAATTCTGAGTTTTTAGTGGCAAAGATGGAGCTGTACAGACATCTACAAGTTTCTCTACAAGGGCTTTCACTTCTCTTCTGGATTTAATTAGTTTGACTTTGAAATATCTCAGAGAAGAAATATGTGGTAGACTTTGTACAAACTGGAGATGTGTCGTTCTCCCAGCCACACACGCAAACTGCAGTGTACATAAGGATAGCACCTTGGCCTGTCAAGACTGAGAACAAATTTTAAGTTTGTTTTATTTTCCTCTGAATTTCTGTAACATTTTTAATGACGCCAATTCTAAAAGGGAGTCTAAATGATCACAAAAAACTCAATGCTAAAAATGCTTCCACATAATTTTTTCAAATACTATTTAAATAATTTTATGGGTGTTTCACTCTTCCCACTCCTTTTGGAGGTACACAGCTGGCCAGTCCCATGAAATGAGTAAGAGGAGCAATACAAATATGTTAACTGCATTATTTCAGTCAACAATTACAGCATGGTATAAATCCCATATAAGTTTTTCTTCAGAAATTGCTAAGCTGATATTGGCATCTCTATAAAGTAGGAGTGCAAAGCTCAACCAACCAAGAAAATCACTCTCTTGTTTTAAACTGCTATCTGTTCCTGAAACAGTTTTCACTCATTTGCCTCTAAGTGGAAGATCTCAAAATACTTTTCTGTAGGAAAGGTTTCTGTGTTAAAAGTTATTTCTTCACTCCATCACTTACAATAGGAGTATGGGCTGATTTGTATGGCTCAGGCTAAAACATGTGCGTTGTCCTGGTTGTGCTGAGTGTCTGAACAAACTGAAGCAGAAGAACTAGAAAGTATTCTTTCTGGCAATTGGTTTTGGAAGGAGAGTGTCTATATCCTGGTTTGAATGCTGCTTTTAAGACTCTGCAAATGCATCCTTTTCAATTAAATTGAAGTAGAGCAAGAAGGTGGGTTTTTCCATTTGTAAGTTGATGTATATCTGACATGCGTGAACTTGAAAGCTGGGATAAAGCTGTAAAAGCTTATTTTGGGTTTTTGGGGAAAGGAATTTTTGAAACCAACATTGGTTATGGAAATAATACTTTTGGTGTTTCAAGCAGACTTGAGAACTTGCAGGGCTTGAAGGACAAATATTGGAGGTAGCATGGATTGCTTTGCTGAGCCTACTTTGGAGTAACTAGTATCATCACAGGAATGCTGACAAGTACTGTAGATATCAGGAAGATGCTTCCATTCTTTCCCTGTTTGCTATTTAGCAATGCACTTTGATTCTGAAGAATTTATTTCAGACTCATTTGCTGGACTCCCTTGAACTCAGTGCGTGCAGCCTCAGAATTTGTCTGGCTCTGTTCCTACATAGTTGTATGGAACTGAGTGTTGTGCTGTTCCACAGATTGTATACCTACAGTGACATTTTCCTCACACTTTTACCTGCTTACCAAAATGATTTTAGAGTAACCTTGTTTTTTTCCCTTCCCATTCTACTCCCTCTGATCCCACAAATCACTTAGTTGGAAGCCAAGTGAAATAATTAATATTTTAAAATAATTCACATTCCAATATTTTGAGACCTGGTTCAGATTGTGAGAAGTGAAATTTAGGTTGCAATGAATACTGTTAATGACTGCAATATTAATGTGGGTTTGTTTGATCTTTTTCCGTGGTAAATTTTGTTTTGTTTTAGTGAAACAAACTGTATTATATTTTTCTGCAGGAAGGAAGTTTCCATTTGTCTTGGTTTTCGTAGTTCTTATAACAGCATCAAGCTGAACATGCTTACAGAAGAGACATCTGTTTTTCACAGTCCCTTCGGTAGGAAGAGACTTTGTTTTGTTTTGAAATTCTTATTTCCTGTATTTTAGCAGACGATCATGTTTAATCCAGATTCTGATTGTCACCAGTATGTATCTGCAAATAGCTCAGTTTATTTCATTTAATTTCTCACATTCGCTGTTAGTGTAAAGGAAAACTGAACCCAGTGAACTGGCTGTTCTATTTCTGTCTTTGTGTTGACAAGCATTATTATTATTTTAAGAGAAATGAGAAAATGCAATTACATATGGCTCAGAAGTTTTCAGTGTTTTGACAGCGTGTTAGATTTTGTTTTACTGCTTGAAAGAGTGACTAGGAGATTTCATTTCAGGATGAGAAATGGCATGTGGGATTTCGGCTGTTTGCATGAAGCCCCGAGCATGTCAGTACACTCATAGAATCCAACGTGATTAAAAGCAAAACAAAACGCAACTATAATATTCGAGTCTAGTCCCTATATTGTATTTGTTCTCTCTGATGATCAGTTCCTTATGGAATTTTTAAAACATTCAGGTTTTGGTGCTAGGTGGAGAAAACCCACTTTCTGGCATGCTGCAGCTGCTGCAGTGGGTTTCCTAAAACATATGGATATTGGTTGTGTTTCTAAAGTGACAGCATGGAGCAATGCGTGAACTCTTGCGAATAAACTGAAATCTGTGCAAGCAAGTTTTGACTTCTGAACTTCTTCAAGGCAAATTTGAGAGGTTTCACTGCATCTTGCAAGGTTTTGGTGTGAGGAAATGGAAGTATTTATCCGACTAAGTTGGGCTCAGATTGATCTATTTTTCTTTCCAGTTTTATTTAGCTCTTACAACAGAAATAGATGACCTCAGTAAATTCTGAAGCTTTTATAGCTCCAGTTTTATCTCAGACAAATTATTGGAAAATGCACAATGCCACTGATCTGACTAGAAACAACACGAGTTTTAAATAGCAAAGAAAATAAGAAAATGCTAAAAACCTCTTCCTCTCTTCTCCTGTCCCTTCCTTCCCAAAAACATAAGCAATGGGGGCTAATAACTGCCATAGATTTATTTGAAGTGCTGCCTGTCTCTCTCACTTTTGTTCTGAATAGCTGAGAGTCTGTGGCAGCCCTGGCTCCAGATGTCTGAGAGACAAGCTATAATATGTTTCAGAAAGTCCCTGTTTGACTGCATGTCTGGGGGAAAAATGGAGTACGCTTTGTCTTTGCTACAACAGTGCTTAGCTCCTGAGAGCATCCTCTAAAGGAAGAAGGACGTTTCTGAAATGAAATTAACAGTTAACCTGCTAGTTAATATCTCTTTAGCTGTATCTTTTTACTGCAAATGCTGAAGCAATATAGCAGAAAGCAGGAATCTCAAGTCTGTGACTTGAAGAGCTGTCTGTCCCAAACACACTGTGTAAGAGCTGTGATGTTTTGCTCTGATGGAGTAAATATTTTCAGCATGAAATACTTGGTGTGTTGGCCTCATTATGGATGTAAGTATTCTTGTGAACTGCTCCCATCTGCCTTGGACATATCCTCAAATATTTCATTACAACAGAAAACACTTAAAGCCAAAACTGAAGGTGCTCCCATCTTGTATTTTCATTTCAGTTTGTACAGTTCTTTGCTGAAACTACTAAATGAACTTTTGAGGATATATATTTATATATTTGTCAGCTACAGTGGTCAATAGTTCAGTTCCAAGTATGCATGCATAATTGAAACAGAATGTAAGAACATAATACCCAGTAGTGGCTGCTCTTGGATGGGCTACAAGAGATGACTCAATAGAGTGGTGTTTCCTCCTTAGTATAGTATATACTGCAGCTTTGAACAACCAGTGACTTACGTCCCTAATTATTCTACCCTATACCTTCTGTGTGCCTCCTCTGGGGCTTACCAAAGGACTTGTTAGAATTTTCCAAATTAGTGAAATTAGCCCTTGATATCACCAGTGCTTTCTTGGTCTCTTCTTTATTGAAGGAGATTTGCTGTCTACTATTCTGGAACCTAGGGCCATTTTCTTGATGTTTTTTTCTTTTTCACTCTAGACAATGGTTTGTATTAAATGTAGGTAGTGAGGAAAAATAAAATTGTAAGAGGAAAATGGTGTGTTTCAAACCCTGATCTTTGCTGGAAGTGAAATACTGCAGAATAGACCAAATCAACGCTTCAGTAAGCAACATATGGGAGTGAAGGACTTTCCTGGCTTGTAAAATATCGAAGGAAGTAAACAAATGTATTCTGTTTTCCTTGCTATTGAAAACCAGAATGTCCTTTTTCTATCAAGAGCATTTTGCTATTCTTTCAGAAATCTCTTTTAATTAAGGCTGTATAATATGTTTCCAAGGATATGAAAGAAATAATTCACCATGACTCCAGCAACTGCTGTCGTTTTCTGATGGAGAAATACAAATTCTTCTTATCACTTTTAGAGGCAGCAGTGATTAGAAATACAGTATAGCTAAGAATCAAGTATTCAGCAGTTTCAAAATATTAGTGACTCTTTTTTTCTGTTTATTCAATAGCATGGTGTTATTGTACTAAGGCATTATGATCCTCCCTCTGCTGGGACATCTCTGGCAGTAGCTCTTCAGCATGTAAACTAATAGAGGTTTGACTGAACCCTTTTAAATATTTCTGTGTTGCTACAGGCATGTTTGCAACATCAACACAGCAGTCAGTGTAGTCCATTTGACACAGAGGGAGGGCATCCAAACAGGAGCAGGTTAATGCTACCTCCCCAACGCATATAGCTGCTCACTAGCTCGGTATTGGTATGCTTTTATCAGAAATGAATAAAACCCCGTTTCTACGCTGTCAGATGAAGAAAGAGGAATATTTTAAGAGCTTCCTGTAGTCACACAGGGTTTGCTCAGAGTCATTCTTGTATAGTTCTTGTCCCGCAAAGAGTAGAAGGTGAAGTAAGAGTCTTGACCACTGCCACAGCTTGCCCCAGTGACCTTGAAACTGAAGAGGAAGCTCATGTGCACTGCTCAGAAGTATAACAGGGTTTCTGCTTCTGCTCCAGGAGCTGTAAATGCCCTTTCAGGGCTCTCATTGAATCTTCTCCATACATCACCTTCATAACCTGACCTGAATTCCTCTGTCTGCTTTTTGATGATTATCTTAGTCTCCTTCATAAAATAAGTTCATCAAAGGGGAAAATTGCCTGAGAAGAAGGAAGACAAACAGCTAAGTATGACAGTGCTAGAAAGTCAAACAAAAAGAACCTTTCTGAATTGCAAAGGGTGACGTCCTTGTAAAAGGCTTCAGTCTGCTTTTTGTTAAATATTTCTATGAAGAACTGTCCGTCTCATTCACTTTCTCACTGCTTACAAAAAAGAGCAATGACAGCACTGGCTCCAGGTGTCTGTCAGGAGAGCAATAAAAGTTTCAGCCATACCCAGCATGATTGTGTTTGATGGGTAAAAACAGACAAATGCTAATTTCAAAACTTGACTTTCAAGTAGACACTTTCTCTGTATGTCAGGTTAAGGAAAAGAGGATGTATGTGGCTTATCAGAAACAACTCACTGAGATTTTATGTGATTAAAGGATTAAATTAATCTTTCACTTTATATTGCTGGTCAGAATTCCTACCAATAAAACTACATGCATTTATTTTTACGTTCTGCCTTCAGAACAGAAATGTGGAAAATGGTCAAACGTGACTCGTACGTAGCTACCTTTGAAATGACACTAATGGCTACAGGAGCAGGACGTGTCTGGTATCATCGACTCTGTAGGCAAAGGAGTTAAAGTACATGTAATCCTCAATACAGTGCTGCCTTCTTCTCTTTTTCTTCTCTCACTCCAGCTATTCTTCCTTTTACGTTTTGGTTTAACCTGCATTTTACATGCATTTTGAAGCTTTTATAAATGAGGCAGTAATCCATAAGGCTGCAGGTTTGTCACAGAATGAATGCCAGTCCCCAGCTGCCGCTTGCTCTTTTGGTCTCCAGGAAAATATCTGTAAGAAATTGGCTTTTGGTGAAAAATGGCTGGATCAGATGGAATTCAACAACTGCTTGGTATGAATACGGCAGCAAGTGTAACGTTTGAGCTCCTTAACTTGTAATATAAGTAGTAAATATGATCAGAGCACATTCAGGAGCCAGAATGAGCTGGCCTTCAAGTTCTCTGTGGATCAACATTAGAGGTGAAAAACAATGAAATTAAAATGTCTCAACATGTAAGTAAATGGCTTGCATTATAAGTAGCTGAAAAACGTATTGCTTACATTACCCTTAGCGATGTTAAGAATTAGATATGAAATAAAACAGAGCAGTATTTTTTTCCAGAATGTACATTTATTTCCATGCACTAGGCAAAATGAAATTATTTGCAATACGCTCTTCTGTGTCATGTAATTGAGTGAAAATTTCAAGTTGATAACGCGCAATTATATTGATTCCCTTTTTGTTCCTTGGATATTCTTCAAAGTGACAGTGCTTGTGGCAAATGTCACTTTATCAACAGTTACACAGCACCTTATTTCCAGTTAAAAAACACTACGAAAGTGTTCAGAGAAGTAGATACAAAGCTCTGAAGTCTTGTTACGATGGACAACTATGACACCATCACCATCAAAATCACCTTAAATTCATTTTAAAATCTAGGTATTTTAATTAGCTGGTGAAATAAATGGGGACATATGTTGCCAGAGGAAAGTAGCAGGAGATGACAATCCATTAAATCCTGACAGGTATTGTAGGCTGGAGAATGAATAATGAAAAAAGTGACAGTAATTAAAACATGTTTACTTAAGGTGACAATTACTTGAAATATGGTTGCATAGTAAAGACCTCATTATGATCCAGACGCTGTACATAGAAAAGATACTTATGCCAAGGGGTAATTAATTTGCTGTTGTAGGTGAGCTGATAGGTCACTTGTGATTCTGTCTCACTTGTTTACTTTTGATGGTTCCAGTGATGGAGATGGTTTGTGCTTGGAACTCTTTCGTGCTTTTAGCTTCAACATGATTGTTTTGTTTCTGATTTTAGATGAAGTATCTTTAACTCTTGTAATCAGATACATGGTGAAGATATGAAAAATATATAGATTATCAAAGAATCTGTTCTTTGGCATAAGTTAGATTTTGTATGACTGAAACAGTCGTTGCAGTCTATTTGCAACTTCTGTCTTTCAGGAGATTTGTTTCTATTTATTTATTTATTTATTGCAAAGTGTGGAACCACAAAATGTAGTTGAACTAATAGAAACAGTTTCAAGAAAACAATGGTTTGAGTGAGACAACAAACATCCAAGAAAATCAGTCAAAATGTTTTATCTCCCCTTGTCAGACAGTTCAGATTATCCTTGTACTCAGAGTTGATTTTCAATGAAGTGTAAATACCAGGAGGCATGTCCAAGGCTTTTGGAATCTCTGGTCATGTAACATTTCCCTGTGCTCTCGCAGTCTGAGGAGTAATAATGAACTTTTTTTTTTTTTTTTTTTTTAATTCCCAAGAGTTTAAACATTTTGGCAGTGTGACTTCAGCATTTTAAAAGCCTTGTCTGAGGGAGATGGTGAAGAGATTTAGGTTTGTGAAGAACCTCAGAAGAAGAGCTGAAGATTTTGAACGTTTTTTTTTTTGGTGACGTTTTGTTTTCTTTTCCCATTATTAGTAGGTGCTCAGAAGAAAAGGCAGGCAGCTGCTTCATTTCCCCTCTTCTCCCTTTCCCCACCTGCCATCCATTCTGCTGGTGTTCAACTCAACTCTAAGAGTGGCAGTGTACAAAAATTGAACCTCATTAAGAAACTCTAAGTGACTTCAAATTTTTTCATCACATTTTAAATACGTTGTGCGTAAGACAATGCAGTACAATCTAATGGCAATATATGTAGAGAGCACAACAAAATGATACAATAATTATATAGTGTTCATGTGTTTAAAATTTTGGGAACTCTACAAAGATTTAATGTGGTTGATGTTGCAATATACTGATGCAGTTTGACGAATGTACTGATGTGACTGGGAGCTGTTACCTCAGTGATGCATTCTGACAACAAAATTAATTCCTGTTGGTGAAAGCTTCCCTTTTTTTATCATTTAACTTTTAGCATACTTTCTATAAGAGTATCTGTTGCTAATATAATATGTCCTCTATTCCAAATGATTACAGTATTTCTTGCTTTGAGATGCCAAACTGGTATCGGAAACATCTTTCCTGTGTATAATGTTGTCTCATTTCTCTTGCATGCATTAATTGTTAATCAGTCAATGTTGTGTGAAGTCTGATAAACAATTGTACTTTATTGCTGCGACTAAGAGCTAACAGATCCTTTTAATACACCTTGGGAAGGTAAAAATTGCTTCGCAGTATCACGATAGTGATCTGTCTTGTCCATTATCCTGTTTCTGTAACAGTGCTTAAAATCAAATGCTGACAGGAAAATGAAACAATCCATCTGTTCTAGTATTACAAAGTGACATGCTCCTTGGTAGAGGTTGGCAAGAGAAATTTTAATATTGCTGGCTTATAGCCATTAGAATGTGTGTGTACAGTCCTCCCTCTTCTTACTGTCTTTTCAATGTCCTTTAGAAATATACAGCCTGGTGTTTATTTCTGTCAAGGTGCTGTTCCAATATTTTCAGACCCCATCTCCTACATTCTTGTGCACAAATAGAAGGAAGGGCAATGGGTGTCTCAGGAAGTTCTCTTCTAACAATTTTTAAATTCAGTGCTCCATTTTAATGAGAAGAATTCACTTGCATTATCTGAGTTACATGTTACTACTTCTCACTTTCATTTTAATTAGTGTCATCTTAATTAACGTCTATACTGTTTTAATCTATTTTTGGCCAAAGATTGCACTTCTCATCTCTCAGTACTTATTTTCCTTAGTAGTCATTCATTTGGCACCTTGAGGAAGAAATATGTTTTTAAATAATTCTTTCAATCCATGTTGCTTCATGCTAGTAGCTGTCTTTCAAAGACAGCATGTTAGTAATGTATTTCTAGATGTGTTTTTTCTAACACAGGAGTAACTGTGACTTGATAAACAGATGTAATTGCCTCACGACTTCCATCAATAAAAAACTTAAACTGTGAATTGTTCCATTCAGACTTTTGATTCCTTCTTTTATTCTGTACTTTTTCAATCATTGCAAGGAGGAACAGACTTTTCCTTCAAATTCTCTGCTGTCTGAAGCAGTTTCTAGCTCCTAAATTGAAAGGCAAAATTGATCCTGGGATAAAAGATAACACCCAATGTTTCCAGGTCTCTGAAACTAACTGTAGAAGGAGGGGTGGAAGAATGTTGTCTCCTTTTTATCTCTTCAGTCAGGTGCACAAAATAAGGGAGTAGGAATAGGGGCAAACTGAAACTGCTGGAAACAGAAGTTAGATTTTTAGTTCTAAAATATAGATGATAAATTTCAGCATTTCTTCAACCTAAAATATTGACCTAGCCTTCAATATAAGCTTTTCCATCAAGTGTCAGATTATTTGACATGTCTGCTTGCTGACCAGGTGTTTCTATTTTAGCCCATTCTTTCCATGTTCATATTTTAGGCTCAAAGAAAAGATAGCATATATATATACATATGTATACATGCTATATATATGCACTCATATCTGTGTATCAGTAGTAGTTTAGCTAATGAAATTATCTCCAGTAATGTATGTTAATTTTTAGTACTTTGTTGTCTGCTTTTGGAAAAGTTTTCTTACTAAATTATTATTTATTTGATGGAATTGTATTCTTCCTCCTCAAAATGACAAACGTTGCAAAGACAAAGCCCACTATATTAATATAAAAAACGAACAATATTTTGTTTAATATAATGACATTTTTTCCAATATGTTTTAGTAATGTGGATCATGAACAGCTAATATGGATGGCATTGATCAGGTTTGTGGCAAATTTCCTATTACCTTCCATAAATTAAAGCTGAAATTTAGTAGAGCTGTCTCGATACTGATTGCACATACTGTGGTCATTACTTCCCTATTTTTACATCCACTCCTATTGATTTAAGTCATTTAGTTCAGAGAGATTTTGAATTCCCAGAATTAATCCTTGACCTGCTTTTGAAGAATAGAGTGAATTTGTCCTGGCAACACAGAGATGGAGTTTCTTAAATACCTGTTAGCTTTAGGTTTATCCTCATTTTACTTAGGCACACATACACACAGAGAATAATTAGTTCACTGTTGGCTTACGTTTTCCAGAACACTTTTAAAAACCTCCTTATAGAAAGCAAATACTTATTACTATCTCAGTAATTCCCCACCAAGGTCTAATTGATTGGCTTGTAGTCCCCAAGTCTGCACTGTGGAAGGTTTTCTCCTATTAGAAATCGTTCCATTTTCTAGGTGGCAGTACAACTAGCAAATTGCTTAATTCCCACTGCATGAAAGAGAAAACTGTCCTTGATGAAAGTCGAATTCTTAATTGTGAGACATGCAAACCTGAATTTAATAGGAGATTTATCTGCTAGGGACATTGTTCTTAGCTTTAAATAACTGAAGTTCTACTGTAGGAAAAATCAGACATTTGCCCCACAGTAGAATTTTGCTGTTTTCAGGGTGATTCTTTATCACTTTCACAGATGGAACATGGCTTCTTGGGGAGTCTAGAGAAAGCTGGAAACAGTTACTCTGTGTTTTCATGAAGTTAAAATAGAAATTTGAGATAAAATTGGCACAGTGCGTGCTTTTAATTCACCAGTTTTAAAGATAGTAAGGTTAGGTTCTGACTTTTTTCCTCGAGCCATACCAGTCATTTAAATTTCTTATTTGAATAAAGACTCTCAGGGGCACATACAGATCTCACTCTGCATTTGAGATTCCCACTGACAGCAGTGGGAGATCTGTGTGTGTGAGCCAACAGTGGTTTATGGACCATAGTTATTTTGTGCCTTAAAGGCACAATATACTTCTGCCACTTAACATTTCATTTACATATTCATAGTAGACAGGGTTATTTAATTCTTTCCCGTAATAGTTCTTCAAGGCATGCAGGAGAGCAGAATAGCTGCTGTTATAGTGCCCTCTTGACCAAATCTACAGAGTGTCTTAGACCTGGTGATACTAAATGGACACAGTGCCTAGTTGGTCTTTGGACTTGGTGCTAAGCTAATATTCGGGTTCTGATAGTGTAATGTGGAAGAGTGGAACATAACAGCCACTACCTTCATGACCAGGTCTTATTCATACTGAGCTCTGAAGAAGTGTTTAAATCCTGCTCTGGGCACTTTAACATGTGCTAGGTAATGTTCTTATTCCTGACTGAGAATCACAGGCTAAAACCTCTTGTGTTAAGTTCTCGTTTCATTAAAAGTAGAAATGGGAATGCTCCTCTCTTAGAAGGAAACTTGAAGAGATAGCAACAGTCTTCAACAAGTAGATGATGAGGGTCCCTGGGGATGTCAGGTTTTGTCAAGCTAGTCCATGCTCAGATCCTGTCTCTTAGGAAAGGTCTTTGTTTAGTAGGACAGCGTCTGTTCTGCCTTGAAGGCATGCTTCACCCTTCCAGGTGAATCTGTATCTTCTGCAGAGGAAGAAAAGAAGTGAGGATGTGTCTATACATTTATAAATATTTGCAAGCTGAAGTCAACTAGAGAGAGAGAGAAGAGAAGGCTGATGCTGAAGTCAAAAGATTAGGGAACTTAGTTATGGCCCCAGGATCCAGTCTGCACTCCAAGGACTGCCTATGCATTTTACATTAAATGGGCATTGCAGAAATTGAAATTTCAAGTGATATTTCCTATAATTGTTAGCAGCATCTGATTTTGCTGATTCATAGGGATTTCACTGATGTATTTCAAAATTGCTTTGAGGTAGAAAAATCTGCATGGAATAGGAGCACCGTATTTATTAAACAGATATTTGTGGGTGGCTTCACATAATGGGCTCCAGTTCTGCGAATATTATTCAGAACTGCTCTAAAATGATAAAGTGCCATTTTTATCTTAGCACTGACTTTGAGATATCCAAAATATCCCATCCAGACATCTTGATTTCATTTGCTTGTAGGTTCTCAGGATATTGCCCTTAGGACTAAGACCCTTTCATGCATGATGCAGACACATTTTGGATCTTAAGCTGAATGGTTTGATTGTGTTTTTGGCCTTTTATTTCATTAGATTGCAAAATTTAGTGACAGTGCTAGTCAATGACATTAAGAAGAATGTATTTTTATATGCTCTAGTGACATTTCCTTTGAAAAATTTTTTAGAGGTGGTGGAATTCTGTTACCAAGTTGCATTAGCTGAGGGAAGCTCTTCTCACTGATGAAAGTTCTAGAGTAGCAAAAAGCACATCAGAAAGCTGTTTGAGTTTTCAGATTATTCTATTTTGTTGTTGATTAGTTTTATTTTGTATTTCCGTGCAATTTCATGTGTTTTCAAACTCTCCTTTTAAAATAAATTTCTGAACTCAAGTGTTGCTTCTGTGGACAGTCATTAGAGAGAGAAAAAAGCTAGTTAATGGATTTGGCTGTGAAAGTCACAGAATTATGGAAAACAGAAATATTTATAGACAGACCTGCCAGAGAAATTGTTAAATAATAATGGAAAATTACAGACAGCAAGGTGATCTTGTTATCTTTGGTGCAGAATTAAATCAAGCAGCCGGCAAAATTTGTTTAACCTTTGCATGAAATTGTGCTGAATTGCCTCAGACAGCAGCAATAACTCTTCAAACCCTGTTTTTATTACCTAGTTCACCAAGTTGTTGGTGAAGTTTCATGCAGACTGGAAGTACAGTTATTTAAATGATTGACCAACATGGTTAAAAAACTGAATTAATTTTTCTCTTCCTATTTTGATTATGTGAGCCTTAGTAATACAGAAAGTATCTCCTTAGTACTGCAACTTAGCAGGCACTCCTTTTGTGGAAGAAAAACACAAAGAAAACCATGTAAATTAGTGCATGGTTTCTTTTTAGTGCAGCAAAATTTTTGTAAGACAATCCCCAGTTCATGGAAGAATCATTATCCACGACAAGTTTCCTCATACTAGGGCAGCCTGCTCAGATCCCAGCTGTAGCATCTCCTTTGAAAGAGAAGAGGAGCTGCAGAACTCGATATTAGGAGCAGCCATTCTGCCTGCTCTTGGGGAGAAATGGCTAGGCACCAACTTTTCTAGACTTTAGCTGTTTTTAAACTGTAGATAGGAGCACTGCAGGCTCTCTGTGAAGCCCTGGGGAGCTCTTGGGTCTGTGTCATTCTTTCTTTAAATCTTGTGCTGTGCACTTTGTCAGAAGGCTGACTTTGAAACAACGATTTGATAAGAGCACTTGTGCTTGGGATCCATTTCTGGAAGTGTTTGCATTAGTCCTGCTCTTTCAGGTGATGTTTATTTACCTCTAATGATCAACTTCAGGGACTTGGGGACAGTGGGTCCTGAACCCTCCAGAGCTGCAAAGCCTGAACACAGAGCCCACCTCAGGTAAAATACACAGTGTAAAGGCAAAAACCCAAAGCAAAAAATGGAATCAAAGACTGGGAATGTGATTACATCTTTGGTTGAGGCATTTCTTAAGCCCTTGGGGAAGTGAGACTTGTGAAAAGCAATAAGCTTTTACTATACAGTAAGTCTTTGCTTCTATTAAGCATCCAGTCTAATGCTGAGGATGTGATTTTTGACTGCTGCTTGGCTAGTTTTCAAGAGATAACTATTGCATGTGTCTATTCTGATAAACAGCATTTATATTTCTTTGACTGTGACATACTCAGCTGCTGCCAGACTGTAGATGAGGGAATATAAGTCTTGTTTTAGCCTCCCACTATGGCCTAAAGTGCAGTGCACTGAATTCATGCCACTCAGTGCAGCCCGGATAAAATATAAGAACAGTGAATGCATGTTAAAACAAAATATGTTTACAGCCAGTATTATTTGAGGCAAAACTTGTCACTGACATAAAGCTTCTCTCTGAGATGTCTTTTATCCAGCCCTTTCATCTTGTAAAATATAGTTCAGTGTTTTCTTTTTTCCTAGTGAACAGATGATTGCATTAATTTAGAGAATAGCAGTTGGCAAACCAGACATGCAAATGGGGCAAGTCTTTGCAGATGAAATAGGGAGAACTGATCAGATCAGTTAAAAGAACTTGATTTCATCCAGTTAAGAAACTGCATTCCATTCACTGAATACAATCTTGTAACCACAGGTACTGTGTCTTCCATTCTCTTCCGTACCGATGTGCTCACAGATGGCTCGGGGCTGTGCTTCTGTAATGTCTGAGGTTGTCTTCAATGCTGTAGAAAGACATATATTATTCAACAAAGTGGAAAGCTTTCAACTTACTTTTATTTTATGTAATCGCTGCCTGGAATGAACGGAGTTTAATGAGGACTGCATATCATACTGGTCCAGGTCACAGAATCACTTGGAATCACTGCAAGGGTCCTCAAGAGGTCATTGAGTCCAACCTCCTTGCTATATCAGGTATCCTACAATGGGTCACACAGGTGGGCATCCAGACTGGACAAATTGACAGGTTTTACTAATTTTCCTGGGAAAAATTAGTGCACTTAGAATATGCCTTTTTTTATTTTTTTTATTTTTATTTTTTAACCCTCCTTTAAACGTTTTGCTTATGCAAGGAAAAATCTACATTTTGTGGGATCATCACCATGGTAAGTGTTTATAGTAGAAGGAATATCCAGCTGGGGACACATCTGTTGGCTAAATAAGAAAGTAGATATACAGCGATGCCTATTCTGCTGCAGCATACTGTAAACATATAACAGAGTTAACAATTAAAGCTAATTAGTTGTATTTTATTCGTAGGTTATCAGAAAGCATAGAAACCTAAAATTATCAAAAGCTCAATAACAAACTTATTAAGAAAGAATATTTGTAACAAAGAACATCATTTGTATCTGATTTTTTTCTTCCTTTTCCTGTTCTGCAAAAGAGGAAGAGGACAATTCCTTGGTTATTGTGAAGCACAATGAGACTCGCCAGCTGAAGCTGTTACTGCTGTGGTTCCACTGAGTAACTATTTGTCACCTGAAGTTGTTTGAGTGCTGGTGGTGAACAGTGGGACTGGATGTATTTATTAAATATCTCATTCATCACCTGAACTCTTTAGAAATAATGAAGGAGAGGCAGAGGTGGGGGTTATTCAGCTTGAAGGAGGGCAGCAGGCAAAGAAGGGAATCCTGTTGTTGTCCTCTGCTACTTTTATGGGGCTCAAGAGAAGACGGAGCTTTTCTTGGAGAAGCAGAATGTAGGGACAAGGGGCAAAAAGGACAAGCTGCAGCAACAGAAATTTCGATTTGAAGTCAGGAAAAATATCTTCTTCTGTAGCAGTGATTATGAACTGGAACTGGGGCGTGGAAATATTGCTGAGAGATCTTCATCCTTGCAGTGATTCAAGGCGTGGGAGGGCTCTGAGCCTTGATCCCATGTTTTACTGTTGCTGTTTTCACCTAATATTTGCTTGAAAAAAGATTAATCAGCTATTGGCAGCTTCTATGGGCAGCTTCTGTTTGCTTTATGAAATTAGGAGAAATGTAGCTATTGTAAGTTTGTAATTGAAATCTGTATGCAGTGCATATGTGGAAGGTGTTCAGTTAAGAAGTTCTGACTGTTATTTTCTCATATAAGAGTGTTTCACTTTGTCTTCTTTGTGCTCTCAGGTACTTTTCAGCAAACTCGTGTACATTATGATGAGAAGGGTTTTTCAGCTCATACTGGGGAAATGAGATCGAACTGTGTAATTCCTCTGGTTTAGAATATTACAGACAATCTTCCAAACTCTTTAATTCATTCAGGTGTGAGTAATTTTGTTTGCTGTAAAGCCCAGCTCTCTGAGTCTTTGTGCCTGGTTGATGACAGTGCGCTGATTAAACAAAAGAGCCATAAAGATTACAAAGATGAGGCAAAATTTTCAGTAAAGTGAAGTGCTTAAATAATTACCACAATTCACAAGTAGATTTAAAGCAACAGACCTGAGTCACATTTAATACTGTGTATTAAATAATTATCTACATCACTTAGCAATCACTGCAACTTTTTGCCAATAGTGCTCTATGTAAAGAAAATGAGTGCTAAGAACAACCATAAATAGGGCCCTAATGCATCCTAATTGATAACCATTTTTGAAGTTCAATAACCTCCTTTCAGAATTGTGATGATTTCGCACTCTGCTTTGTAAACTCCTTGAGTTTATAACTTATGAATAATTTCATTTCAGTTGTAAGGTGCTTAAAAAAAACACAAAGAAAACAACAAGAAATTACACAGCTTTCATATTTGACAAAATCAATGTGTAGCTGTTGGAATATTTGTGGGAATTAAATGCTTTTCCTTTTTTTGTTTTTGCATAACACCATCTGTTTAGTAAACATCAGAGATTGATTGATATGAATCTTAGAAAGTTCATAATGGCAACAAAAAAAACGCATGACAGATTAGGTAAGAACAAGTCATTAAAATGGCCTATAAAAGGACAACCATCTGTAGCACTAAAATAATCTTTCTATTGATGATGGCATTAAATTTCTGTCAGTGACAATTCTGGATTTACAGCATAAGTCGTAATCATATCAGCCAAATAATTGAAATGTATTTTTTGTAGTTAGGGAGTATTCCTTTTTCTCCATTACCCTTATGAAGAAACATAATTTACACAAAATATATGTGCATATACTTAAAATTGACTTGTATATTATCTCCCAAGCCCACAAAAAGTTCATTAAAAATTATATGCAACTCTGAGCCTGGGGAAAATAAATTTTATGTTTATAGAGGAGGTATCTAATGTTCTTTGTTACTGTGAAAATCTTAACAGTAGGCCTGCAGAGTCCAGAATGCTGAGGACGCAGTTGCAGGTAGAGATGTAATATCATAGAATCGCATAATTGAATCGTATCATAGAATCATAGAATGGCCTGGGTTGAAAAGGACCACAATGATCATTTAGTTTCAGCCCCCCTGTTATTTGCAGGGTCACCAACCAGCAGACCAGGCTGCCCAGAGCCACATCCAGCCTGGCCTTGAATGCCTCCAGGGATGGGGCATCCACAACCTCCTTGGACAACCTGTTCCAGTGCGTCATCGCCCTCTGAGTGAAAAACTTCCTCCTAATATGCAAGCTAAACCTCCCCGTCTTAGTTTAAAACCATTCCCCCTTTTCCTATCACTATCTTTCAGAAGCCAGCGGATATTTTTTTGGCTCCTTAATGGCTGCATGGAGACATCTGCTCCACATGGTACCCTGTATGCTGCAGGAAGACAGCCTGCTCCCCAGTGGGTCTCTCCTGGGCTGCAGGGACCTGCTGCTTGGCACCTAGAGCACCTCCTGTCCCCTTCCTGCACTGACCTTGGGGGCTGCAGTGACTGCTTCTGCAGCTGCTGCACTGCTGACACCTCACCAATGCACCAGGATGGTGGGGTCACCTTGTTTGATTTGTGTCTTTCTGGAGTTGTCCCATCCCTACAAGATCAGTCCTGCTGGGAGTTGATTTAATTCCTTGTAGGTGAAAATTTATGTTCTTAAACTTAAAGCAACCCTTGCAATTCATGTTGATGCAAAAAGGAGTTCACTGAATAGAAAGCATTACCTTTACCTCTTTTATTAGGCATATAGTTAAGCTTTTCATCTCCAAAGTACTTTAAAAATGCTAATTAACCTTCACAAAACTTCCCTCCCCTTAATGGTAGGTGGCACATGAATGACTCTCTGCAACATTATAATCCGACCGTTTTAGTAATTAGTTTTGAAGTATAGCACAGTAACTAATTAGAAAATTCTGCAACTACTGGGCACCTGTTGGCTACAAAAACCTGGGAACTATCCAAAAATGTCACATAATTTCAAGTGATGTTGTATTTGTGTACCTCATGGAGTAATTAATTCTTCTTACGCCCTGACACAGGTCTCTGGGAGTCAGTAATGCTGAAAGAGATTCTTGAAAGGGTTTGGTGTTTTTTTTTCTTTTTTTCCCCCTAGGGCTTTGTTTTCTTGTTGAAGAGCTTTAAGGCTGTGGAACTGGAGGGCTGTGCCAAGCAGCAGTGGATTTTATTAATTGCATGTATTGTACACAAGGAAGGCCGTGGACTGACTGAGAGAATCAGCTAGCATCACAACCAGTCACCAGTCAGTCTTCTTGCTCGTCCTGATCTGTATCACATGCTTGTTTTTTTGTTCTTTGTTTTTTGTTTTTCCCCAAACAAAATAGCTTGGTGAATCTTGGAACAAATAGTGAGTATATAGAGCATGTGCATATCTGTATGCATGTGTATATTAGCATATGAAAAAGTACTTCTGTACCCTGTTCATTCCTGCTACTGAGCATACTCTTTGCTTCTGAAATGAAGTTCCTTGGTATTTTTCAAATCATGCATTCTTGCCAAACCACTGAGCTCTGATTTCTGTAGGTCAGAAGTCCATTTGAACTGATTAATCAATATCCCTCTTTATGTGACATAAACTTAGTGAAGGAAAAAAAACTCAGATCAAATAATTCTAGCTCTACAATATATCAGAAACAATCATTCATGTATGTATGTATGTATGTTATGTATCTATCTGTGTATTTGAGGGAGGAGGTCTTTAAAGAGAATAAGACTTTTCAGTTGTCTTTTTTATGTTTTCTGTTCCCTGTGCAATCAAGAAAAGAACTACCCTAACCTGGAAATCAGGTGTTTCGCTTCATCAAATTGGTGTTCTGCAGTGTCACATTTCTTCTGTCTTTTTGACAATTATAGAGTCAGTGATGCTGTGATTTTTAATAGGTTCCCTTTGTATAGCAGGCTTGTAATGGTTTATCAAACACACTCTATTGTGCGGATAAGCATAGGTGAATTCCTGTTACTTCCCATGGCGGGGTGATGAAATTGGTTGCACTTACCCACGTAATGGTATTGCATTGAGTCACTGCCTCAAGAAAGGGTGAGACCGTTTATGGTTCTTACAAATATGTGACAAGATGTATGGCACTGTAAGGCACTGTAAGAAGTTGCCTAGTGATGTGGTTGATGCCCCATCCTTCGGGACTTTCAAGATGAGGCTGGATTAAGGCCCTGGGCAACCTGATGTAGCTGTGGCGTCCCTGTTCACTGCAGAGGAGTTGGACAA
This sequence comes from Lagopus leucura, assembly GCF_019238085.1. Taxonomy (NCBI): domain Eukaryota; kingdom Metazoa; phylum Chordata; class Aves; order Galliformes; family Phasianidae; genus Lagopus; species Lagopus leucura. Next base: position 812,980 of record NW_024962279.1, on the reverse strand, counting down.
GATGGCCCTCAGAGATCTCTGCCAACTGTAAGGATTCTATGATCCTAAATGAGATCGTTATATATATATTTTTTTAATCTGAGATAAAGTTTCACTGCTGCCTCTTACTTAGTTTCCTTTGAAAAAATACCAAATTTCCTCAACTTTCAATTTAAACAATTTTTTGAAATTATGTTTGTAATTCTACGTTACTTTGATAAGTGAATGTACAGTTGTTTGTCACTTCTACCCTTCTGGCATTTCCCTTTTCTCCACTGTCCCAACATCTCCCCAAAACTCCATTGACAAAAACAAAGTGATATAAAATATGGTTTTCTTCTAAAACCAAAATAATTGCCATTTCATTGAAGACAGAAAGCTAAACTGTTGAGGATTTGTTTTTGAGAATCTTTCCTTAAATTTTCAACAAATTTGTTTAATAGTTTTCAGGGATAACATAAACTGGCAAAATTTGTGCATCAGTGAAGCAAATGATGTATCATTTCAAACAATTTTTTCAAAGGATGACAGAATTTATTAACAAAGTTTGTGTATGTAATGAAGGCAGAATCCCTGTTCTGTACTGACAGAATTCCACTGATGTCTTTAGAAGAGGTTCAGTTGTGCAGCAGAATATGAATTGAACATAATCTGCCAGGTAACATAAAAATGTTTTGTTCTCCTGAAATTCTCTATGTCATACAGCATTTTGGCTATTCCTCTACCCTCTAACATCTCTTCCCATGCCAAACAACAGCAGAAGTTTCTGGGTTTCAGCCTTTTTCAAAACCAGTGACATCATGCCTGGAACAGTTTGCCTTTTGACTGCACGCATTTTGCTGTCACTGTCATCCGGTTTTGTTTTTCTCAGTTAAAATAATTTTCTAAAATGGTGGTTCTCCTACCTGCAAAGACTGAGATTTCTTGTAATTTTACATAAAGTTAATAAAAAACCTAGCTCTTATGACTTGATGTTTCTGTGCTTTTTGTCTCCATGTCTTCAGAGGAGAACAGTTTTTTGCTAGAAACTGGTGGTGGCGCTCTCATCTGCATCCTCATTAATCATTTGCTCTTAACTTTGCTCCCCAAATCTGCTCACTTTCTCAAGAAGTCAAAGGGTCAAAGTAAGTGGAGATAAGTTTCTAAAATGAGAAAATGCAGTTACTCTCATGTAGCTGTATATATCCACACATCAAATTCCTTCTGATCTTTTGAGTGCCATCACATTTTTACTGACCTCAATGAGAGAATTCCCGTTGGTCAGTGTGTTTGAAATATCTCTTGCTGAGGTAGGCATTAACTAATATATAGTAAAATTTTTATTTGGTATGTTTTTTTAAATTTGTGTATACCCATAGTAAGCTATGAAGTGAATGGGAGACATATAACACAAAATAAATAGTTTGTTGTGTTTTTTCTTGCTTAGTTTAGTAACCAAAGTGTTTAGTTCTCACCTACTATGACTATGCTAATTTAATGCTGTTGAATTGTGGTTGATAACAGTAAAGTTTTGCATAGAATTTAGTGCTTTAATATTATTAATGAATTCAGTGTTGGATTTTTCTAAGCACTCACTGGATGAGCGAGCCAATAAATCAAGAGCTGGTTAGTGTAGTTCTCTGGCACTGGCTTTTTGAAGGGTTCACTGGAGGTGATTTTTAGAGAAGAGTTTAGAGCAGGTAAGGAAGATTCTTTTCCTTTCTTGTTTCTCTCCTTCCTTCGACAAGCTGAATTATTTAGGAAGTTGGCCAAAGAGGACAGGATGGCAGCAGTAGCTCTTCTTCAAGAAAATAAATAATTTGAAAATCTGTGACATCAACTGGAACCACTGTTAATTCAGAACATAAATTCTCACAGTACCCTCACGATACAGGAATGTCTTATTTTTTTAATGCCATTTTTTTCTATTCATTCGTAAGTTTCAGTTATGACTGTGATAGAATTGACTTTTAAATTTATTTTGTATTGTTTTGTAATCTAGATTAAGCTATTATAATACCTCCTGAAGGGAAGTTGTGGTGAAGAGGGATTTGGCCTCTTCTCCCAGGCAACGAGCGGGGTACAGGGTAATGGCCGCAAGTTGTATCAGAGGAGGTTTAGATTGGACATAAGGAAGAACTTTTTCTCTCAGAGTGGTCAGGCACTGCAATGGCTGCCCAGGGAGGTGGTGGAGTTGCCATTCCTGGCAGTGTTCAAGAGGCTTCTGGATGACGTGCTGCATGATGTGGTTTAGTGCTTGTGGTGGCAGTGGTGATGAGGAGACAGTTGGACTAGATGATCTGACAGGTCATTTCCAACCTTGTGATTCTATGATTCTATAATCTAAAATTGTTGTGGTTAATTAATTTTGCCAGATGACAACTACATTTTTGAAAAAAGTGAGTTTAATTTCTTGAGAATCTGCATCCTATCAGTGATAGGATCAATCATCTTAATCGATTTATTTGCATGATAATCTGGTCTTATTTAAAAATCTATATGATCCATAAATTAGCTCATATAATGCTGGTGGGTCCCAGTCCTTTTTTTTTTTTTTTTTTTTTTTTTAAATTTTGTAAATGATGCTTAGTTATTTCCTGCCATATTTACAGTACTAGCAATGGAGGTAGTACTTGCTGGCACCTGCAGACAGTGCTCAGCCTGTAATCTCTGTAATCTCAAATCATATACGAAAATTTCTCACGTTTTGTGTGAAGTGATTTCCACAGTGTTCTCTTTGACAGGATCACAGATATATCTGATATGGTAGATCTTGAAAGGGCAACAGCCTGAATTGGCTGATTCTTGTCTGATAAGTAATCCTGTTGCATTTATGAGTACAAATAAAAGTTTAAAGTGCTTCTTATTAATTCACAGCTGGTGGTATATTTACAAATCCAAAGCTTATTATATTTTAATTAATTGTTTTGGTGATGTGTAAGTTAATGGAACATTATGTATTTGTTTTCCAGCAATGAGCCCGTAACTCTAATCAAACAATTCATGACATTCCTCATCTGTTTTTTCCACAACTTTTTGTGGAGCTCTGCAGGCTCTTAATTTGTTTTTCCAAATGTGTGCAATCCTTTCTCTGCAGAGATGTGCCCAGAGGTCACTGTGACCTGTGCTCCATCCTGCCCTGCATTTGCTTGCTTTAGACGCTGGTATCTGTGCAAATATGCAGGTGCTGACACTCTGCATGTCTGTGAGAACTTTATTTTCCTTTATTATGTTATTCAGAGGAAAGAAATAATCTGCATTGGCCTGAGGACAAATTTACTGAAAAGGGTGTGATCAAAATGGGTCACTTGCTTGCTTGCTTCTTTCATATTTTTCTAGTTTTATTTATATAAACACCCTGGAGCATTCCTGCACAGGCTGAGACTCCAGATGTACCCACCAATTGTCTTGAGACAACGAACATCAGGACTGAAATCTGATGGGGATTGCCTCAGGCAGCTGCGTGCAAACCTGGCAGTGCTGAGCAGGGCTTTCCTCGCCCCAGGCAGATCCTGCCCTCACCTACAGCATAGCCTAGCCCTGCATCATGGGATAGTGGGTTTATTCCTGGCTGTTGTTGTTTCCCAAAGATGTAGACGTAGCGGGTTGAATTCTTACAGCTTAATTTCAAACAAACAAACAGCCTTTTCATGGGTTTATGGCAGGGTGGGTGTGAAGAGTGAAAGGTTGCATCATCCCTAACACAGTGGGGCAGTTCTCTTGCTGGTAGCAAAATCAGTGTTTGATTTGCTGGGCTAATGTGGGTTCATAAGGAACTTTTATACATGTCATGAAAATTTCAGAAAGTGCTGTCTTAAGCTCAGGCTTCATTGATTTGTTTGGGTAACACTCTAGTTGTTTGAACTCAGCTACAAGACTTTTCCAGTCTGGAGACCTCTTTGGATTTAAAAACATCAATTCCATGAACTCTTATAAAATTTGTTGTTTTGGAATTTTAAGTGAATCCGAATTGTTGTACTACTTTTGGAAAACCTGTAACTTTTCTGCAACAGCACACAGCTATGCCTTAGGAACACCAATGCCTTCTTCAGCAAACAGATTTTTGTGCTTGCTCTATAGGAAGGTTTCTGTTACTTATTAAGCATTTTTCTGATTTGGGTATCTTGGGTATCTTTTATATATATATATATATATATATATATATATAAAAATATATATATATATATATATTTCCTTTCAACTTGTTAGTGCACACTCATGCATGCAGCAAATCTTACCAAAGTAAGTGGCAAGAATCTCAGATATGTACGATTGACCCAAACTGTCCACAGCAAAGATACATAGACTTCCAATTAAGTTCTGTTGCTTATCACAGTGTATAATGAGTGCTCATCTGCTCAAGAAGCGTTAGGTATGGTGTAAGGCTGCTAGATGTAAAGGTATAGGAGAAAGGTTATAGATATTTATTACTTTTAAAGTGATAATGGGTCTAAAGAATGTGACAAGCATTTTTGAATCATGGCAATATTTTAACAGAATGGAACAGAAAGCCATTTAAATTTTCTATTTTGTTTTCAGAGTAAATATGACAATTTTTTAGCGGAACACCTTTTCCCATCTAGCTCTGATTATAAGACTACTGAAAGAGAGCTTTGAAATGGGAATTGATTGCAGCTTTAACTCCAGAGCCGTTATTTCCTCCCCTTATGTCTGTGCTCCTTCCTTCAGTATACTCTTTATTAAATCATTCCATCATGCTTTTTGTTTGATTCGGGCACAGTTTTGCAACTGCTGGCCTATAGTAAAACAGTTGCAGCACAGGTGATTTTGGGAGCAGAAGAGTTCCTCTCTGACAGTCAGCTGTTCTGTGTTCTGAAGACTGGAGGACAGCTTTCTTAATTTCATTGGCTATGAGGTGGTCCAGAAAATTAAAGGCACTGACAATTCTAAGCAGCTGATTACAGGCTAGAGTTATTAGTCCTTGTAGTTTCATGACAGCAACAATTGTTTACATTTTTTAAAGATTTGGAAAAACAATGATAATCCAGGTAGAGCATGTAGTAGATAATGAAATGAGAAAAGATTTTATGCAAATAATATTCTTTATTCCTTTTTCCCCTAGTTAGACTAAATTAGATTTAAAAATCATCATGCAAAGCAATAATCACAGTCCCTTTGTAGAGAAAAGGAATATATCTAGATGGAATGGAACTACTATCATTATGTTCTGCAAATCTCATTCTGCTTTTTTGAAGCCAAGCACACACACAGTAGAGCAGGAAAGACCAACTGTCTCGAGAAGGAAAGGCTAAGATGCTGTTTATTTCTTGCCTTACTGTCTGATCAGCCATCCGACCTGATGAATGGGTACAGAATTTGGACTAATGAAGGCACAAGTTTTAGCTGCATTTCTCATTCTGTCTTTTCTAACAGAGCTGCAAAAGATGTTTTGGCTGCTTAAACCTGAGATGCAAGCAAAGAGTAAGATTGTAGGAGATGCAAAAGGGAATGGGAATAGCTCTTGCAGTAAATAAATATAATCCGCAAGAACGGTTATTCATGTTTCTAGAAATGAATTTGCCATAGGGGCAGACTCTCAGTGTGTTTCTGTACCCTTTGTCTGGTGTACTGGAAATGCTTTGTTTTTCTATGGAAGTTTGTTTGTTCCTGCAGTGCTGCGTGTTTTGTTGGTTTTTTTTTTTGTTGTTGTTCATTTGTTTGTTGGTTTTTTAAAAATGTTTTTATTTTGCTTTCTTCTGTTTCTTTACACAAAATGCCCATGGCTTTCTGTCCTTAGTTTAAGCCACTCTTACGTGTAACCTTATCTTTATACTCTGTTATGAACTTCTTTATGCTGTGTGCTGAGGCACAGTGTGTTGACCACAAGTCTGAGGACACCTGAATCAAAAGAATCAGATATAGCAGTCTCTAAGCTTAATTCCTGCTTTTGTTATGGATGTAATATATTTGTGAACATGTTTCTTAACTTACTTCAAAACATGTTTGTTCTGCCTCATTTATTTGCAGATAACTTACTGTCTGTTGGATCTTTAGCTTCTTGTTCTAATGATTGCTTTGAAATATTATTTTAATGAACCTATGAAACATCATTGTTTTTGTTGTTGTTGTTGTTGTTTTGTGGTTGGACTGCTAATGATACTCATCCATTAAGTAAATGGTTTTGTAAGCAATGCAAATGTAATAAATAAAGTTAGTCAGTTCCTTTTTACCACTTTTCTGCTGATAGGCATACCACATGCTGGGAAGGTAATGTCTCATGACCAAAATGCTTCAGTTTGTAGGAGGACCAGGAATCATCATATTTAGATTCAGTCGAAGAGCTTCAAAGAACATTGTGAACCATAACTTACATACACTGGTGTTTAAAATTTTTAATCTGATTGCAATATAAGTTTAAATTTAGTAGTATCTGGAGCATCGTGGTTGGTTTAGGTCTCATATTAACTAGTCTTTGGTGGAAATACTGGAGCTTAATTATATATATATATATATAAAATATATATTATCAGAAGACCTCATTGTTGTCATGTAATATTTGAAGGGAATGTATAAACGGGAGGGGGAATGACTGTTTGCAAGGGTGGATAGTGATAGGACAAGCAGTATGTTTTTAAACTAAGACAGGCAAGGTTTAGGTTGGATATTAGGAGGGAGTTTTTCACACAGAGAGTGGTGATGCACTGGGACAGGTTGCCCAAGGAGGTTGTGGATGCCCCATCTCTGGAGGCATTCAAGGCCAGGCTGGATGTGGCTCTGGGCAGCCTGGTCTGCTGGTTGGTGACCTGCACACAGCAGGGGATTGAAACTAGATGATCATTGTGGTCCTTTACGAGCCAGCCCATTCTATGATTATATATGTATAATTATATTGTGTAGCTTGAAGGCATCTCTGAGAAGAGATACTCCAGCTACTGAATCTGAGGGCTCTGAAATGTGGGAGGCATTTCCTCGAGTGAACAGGAAGGGCTGTGTGAGTGGAAGAAGTACGTGCAATGAGAAACTGCTATATTTGCCACAGGCAAATTTGAAACCATATTTTCCAACAGTAAATAATGATGGTGGCTTTTTGTCTCATAGGTGAGATTGGATCTTATTTCATTAATGCTGTCAAGTGGCAAATATGGACAACAACTATTGTTTAAGTAAATTACTTAGTAAGATTGTATACTTAAAAGAATAAAAAGTGTACTCAAACCAAGGAGGTTTGCAAGATAGATAAAGGCACCAAAGTCAATGGTTACTGCCCATCTTGAACTGCTGAGAATGAATCTGAGACCTTCACTGGCGGATGCCAACAGTCTTACTTCAGCATGTGGCATTGGTTCTTACTGAACTTACTTAACTGGAACTTACTGAAGCATCTGGTGGGGGTCATTGATGCAAATTACATACTGGAAGGATGGTGAAACAGAGACAACCTGGCATATTCTCATCCCACACCTTACAAATGGGTATAAATAACATCACTTCTTTTGGCTCACAAGAGTTAGCATTACAGCTATGGGTAATTCTGTTTAAAATAAATAAGCAAGCAATAGCAATCTAGTTACAAAAGCATTCAAATTCTAGTTTTCCAGTGCCTTATTTCACTATTTCTAAGAGGAGGACTCAAGGTAGAAGGTGGAGATGAGTGTTTAGAGCAGAACCATAGCCTCTGCCATCCTAAATAGGGAATTTTTTTTAGTGGAGAGAGGTTTTTTTTTAATTCATAAGAGATCAATAGGAAATGTCACTGTGCAAAGCTTTTAGGGTTGTGCCAACAGCATAAAAAATCAAACTGGTTATAACTCATAAATTAGACATTTGCTTGAACTACTACAGATGATTCCCTAATGAGATTCATGTCTCGTTTTATTTTTCATATATTTTAATTCTCCAAGGATATCAGAAATATGTAACTTACAGATCTGAAATATAATCAAACTTTGCCATGAGAAGGCCAGGTTTAGCCACACATATGGAAATGCCATAATATTTTAGCAGGTAATTATAACTAGATAATTTAGGTTGAAGGGATAGGTCAGAAGTCTTCTCTGAAATGTTATTAATTCACTGAAAAAATGAGAGTTAATATAAAAATTATTATTTTATCTCCGTCTGAGTAGTGCCTTTACACTGCTCTAAGTGGTTCATGAAGACTTTTGCCAGGCAGCACAAGGGAGGGTTCACTTCCACCATGAATTTGGAGACAGCTGCCACTAAGGATAAAAGATGAATTTACTACTGTTTTATAAGTTCTTCCACAATCACTGCTAATTTGAGGCAGATAATGGCAACCATTGCCAGCAAGCATGCTTCTACTGCCCCAGCTTTTTTTCTTTTTTTCCTAGCTTTTTAAAATGATTGCCTCAGGCATTTATTCAGAGAGGGAAGTACAGAGGTGATAGAAAATGGAGATTTTCATATGACTTCGACACATTAAGATGATTTGGGAAAATTATCCCATTTTCTAAATGTCCCACCATCATGAAATGCACAAAAGATTAGGATTTACTTTGATTGAATGGCATTTTTCTTAGGCTTTCACTGTGTTCTGAACTCTACTGTCTGCTTGACTGGGGACTGAAGTACAGTGCAGGCTGTGGTTGCTAGGTTGACATTTTTGGTTTATGAAGAATTCATTTTTCAAACATCCTTCTTCAATGCAAAGCAGTAGATCTTGGCTTAATAAAGCAATGTACTGGTTCAAAGTGTTATTTTCACTTGTTTTCTACAAGCTAATTAGGTTAATATGCTGTTCTGGAATGTCTGTATTTCAGTAGAGAAAGAAAATTAAGTGAGGTTAAAATAGATTCAATAGTTTTCTTGCATACAGCAAGGAGATGTTAGGTCCTGGGTAGGAAGTTCTGTACAAACGTGGAAGAACTTTCTGGTAAGAGTGACGGAACAATGGAACAGGCTGCCCATAAAGGTTGTGGACTGTCCTTCCATAGAGACATTCAAGACCCATCTGGATGCCTACCTGTGCGACCTGTTGTAGGGTATCTGTTTAGCAGGGGATTTGGACCAGAAGGTCTCTTGAGGTCCTTTCCAACCCCTGTGATTCTTGATTCTATATCCTGATAGGAAGGAGAAATCATTCAGGGTTGTTCTTAAGGTACACAGCTGCAGAAAAAAATCATACTGCAGAAGATTTTGACTGCTTAAGAGATGTTTGGGTTCACTTGGAAAGCAGTGTTATCCCAGGTGCTGCATTAATAACTGAGAAGTGTCCAAATCACTGGATGCGGGAATCATTCTGGATTCAAACATCTCTGTAAAGAAATATGAATTAGAGAATGTTGAGATACCACTGATCACTTTTTGCTTTAGCTTTTAGAATGACCGTATTCTTCTGAATCGATGTAAATACAGGTGCATGGCTGCAAAAGTTCACTGTTTGCTAGTAAACTGGTATGCATGAATAGAACATAATAAACACACTTCACTGACGACCTTTCCTAAATGATGATTAATTACTCTTGTAAAGGATTTTTTTCTAGAGATATGCTGAACTACTCAGCAGTGATTTGAAGTTGGCAGACCATGGACTCTTTCCTGTCTACCCTTCTGCTGCTGGCCAGCTTTTGTTGGAACGTTGCAGTTATTCCATTTGGAAACGAAATGGGAAATGTTGTCCTTTGAATTTTAGCTGTCGTATCAAATTAGGTCAGACTTTATAGCATGTTATAACACAAAGTGATGCAGCATGTTATAAACACGGCCTGGTAACGGTGAATGCATTACATTGCCAGTTGTACATTATTTGAGAATGAAAGCGACTTTCTTCTTATAAATCTTCATTGGATTCATAGCTCCCCTGAAAAGACAAGCAGTGGGAATTACTGTGTTCTGCAATGTTGCAAATCACTTGTGTTGTTTGACTTTTCTGTTGAAAAATCTACTGCAGTCAACAGCACCAGTTTTCTAAAGAGGACTGAGGTCTGCACAGAGCATGAATCACTTCATAGAACAATTCTGGTGCAGCAAAGTTAGCCATAACACTGTTGAAAAACTCAGAAATGTTGTAGGCAGTTTTACTGGTTTACAGACTTTCAAAAATAATAATTTTTTTTCAAATGGGTGAAGAAAAGGTAGGCTTTTGTCTTGCTTGTTCACAGAAGGTAGTGCAGGAGAACTCCATCCACTACACAAAATGAGATATTGTATTAGCAGTCTGTTAGACCAATCTGCCAGGCATGCTGGCAGGAGAAACACATAATACTGCACTTCTCAGGCTGCCAGTTTTGCAGAAGTCATTCAGTGTGACAAATCTGGACAAAGGAATTTATGGGAAAATATGTTAGATATATAACATATATACATATAACACACACATATATGTAACATATTTATATATGTGTGTTTATAAATTCTCTCCTTTAAGCATTCATCAGAGAAACAGATCTATGTTTAGTATCTAGAAATATTTTTACTGTTCTGCGCAGAAGACTATTATACAGGTGATCATGGGGAAGAAAGTATTGTTGAAGTGTGAAATCCATATTAAAAAAAAAAGGGTGTAAATGACATGCAGTACTTGAATCACACTATACTGATACTAGTCTTCTGCTAGATTTGAGAAATCACTAGATGTAATTTTTGTTCTTGTTTTATTAGCTGGGGGTCTTTGTTAAAGACCAGACACCATGCTACAAAATTGCAGGTATTTTCTGCCGTCATCAGCTGACCAGCAGTACAGTGCAAGAGGCAACAACTAAACAGAGGTTTACAAAGAAGTACCAAGAGCAGTGGGAGAGGATCTGTCAGCATGGCTGCTGATGCTCTCAGTGTACCTAAAATCTGGTGTGTATAACACTGTGCGTCCAAAAAAAAAATCGAATGAATGGTTGAGCTTCATCTGATCCATCTTGGGTGCTTCCAGATGCCCATCCATGCATACTTTCTGTTTCGTGTCTGGCAGTGAACAGCACAGTGCTCTGGATTAAGCTGTTTGAGGTGCAGCTCAAAATTGAAAGCGTGTTTTCTTGTGCGTCATGGTAGTTTAGATAAATTTGAAAGATATTGTGACAGGATTCAGAGAAAGACCAGATAAAGAGGTTCTAGTTAACAGCCTCTTTATCACTTAATCCTGTGATAAACCAGCAACTTGATTTTCACGGCTGTAGGTCAGATTGCTGAGTGTGTAACTGCTGCTCTGGTTGGTTGGCTACAACAGGCACTTTACTGTAGCTGCTGCTCTAATGGGTCCATGGCTAGTGTTACTGCTAATGGGGAATGCAAACGAGTGCTTATGAATCAGGAAACCTGTATGTGTGCACCTGTGTTCCGTGCTTTGTCCACAGTGTTCATCCACAATGGACTAGAAACTGCGTAACATTTTTCATTTATTTTAAACTTTGCATTATAACAGCAGAGTATATGCTCTCTTTTCCTCTTTAGCCCAGTTATAAAATGAAGAAGCCACCCAGAGAAATGCCTATTATTATTTGCATTATGTTAAAGTAAAATGGTCCAAAGCAGATGTTTGTTTCATCGTATTTAAACGCCTAAAAGGAGGTTAGGTCCTGGTTTGAAAATTGTACAATCTCAAAAGACAAAATCCACAAAGACTGTGAGAGGAAAAGGCAAATCTAAAGAGTGAGCAAACTTGGTCAGTGCTAAAAAGCAGATTCAAGACCTTCATGACTTAAGTTAAAGGAAATTTCTTCACCCAAAGCCTTGAATTTAATGAATTTATTTTGCAAATCAAAGGAATTAGAAGCAATATTTGCTTGAACTCAACTTGCTTGGTTCATGTGCTTGGTTCTTGATTGTTGTTTCCACTGACATTTCAGTTTCTTACACAGTGAACAGCCTCCATGGGCAATCCTGAGATCTTCATTCTCTCGGGAAACTTTAGTTCTTGATAACTTGTAAACCTCGTATAAGAGACTGGAAATTTTTCTTTGCTCTCACCCACTGAGGAAGGAATTGAACCTTGGTGACCCTGTCCAAGCTGAATATCTTGACTACTGGGCTGTTCATTGAAAGAAATCGCAAGTTGATCATTTAGCAGTTTTGTGCTTTTAGCTTTGAGGAGTTTTTCTGCAGGTGATATTATTAGAGATGTTTTATCTCTGTGTGCAAAAGATGTGGCAGCAATTCAAACGATGTTGCTCAGTGAACTCCCCAAAATTAATTCTCTCTGGCTCTAGTTTTTACAAGATCTGACTCATACATAGGACAGACAAGTTGGAAAGATAACAGTGTGCAAGTCAGCCTAGGCTGTAAGGTACATTTCTGTATTTATTTCAAACGGTTGAAAATTTCTAGCATTTGTCCTACTGAGATTTCCAAGTGGATTCACTCCCTTTTGTAGCTTTGCATATCAATGTGTTCCTTAATAGAATCAGTGATGAACAAACGAAGAGCTTTATCATGTCTGTGGATCCATGTTAAGATAAATATGCATAATCCAAAAAAGCCAATACTGAAAAGATTTTGAAACAAGTGAAATTGTGCATGATCTACAATTGAAATATTTGTGTGAAAAATCACCACAAGGAGTGTAACCCATCTGGTTAGACTATGCTTACCTTAGCTGATTGGCAGTGAGCTGCTATGTTTTTCTGTCTGTTTTTTGTTGCTGTTGTTGTTTTTAATGAGAAAAATATCTGCTAATCGTAGTGAAATCCGTTCTCAGACATTCCACATGGTGTAACAATTTACCAAAGTTAAGAGCAATAATGAGTAGTAAGGAGAAATGGAACATCCTGATTTCTTGGGGAAGCTATCAGTGGATGGTAGCAAAGATCCAGGGGCCATTCTGGGCACATCTGCTCAGCAGCACAGTTAATTTCAGTTCTTCACACTTTGACTTACAGCTGTTAAGAAACAGAGAATCATCTTTTGCTGTGTTGGTTACACAGTTGTGCTGTTGTTTTTTTTTCTTTTTTTCTTCATGCTGAGAGGATTTTTCTTCTTACTGTGAGCCACTAAGAGAAGGAAGAACATGCTAAGAATCTGCGGAGATTTGATACAGGCTGTTAAGAGAGTTTTTGTTGTGCTGTGGTGCTTGGGTAGACCTGAATGTTGAGGGAGTCACAGAGCTTCTAGAGGACAAACGCTGCAAAACAAGCTGCACTTGGAGAGAAGGTGTCTAACTGTAAGGCTGAAAATGTTTGGGATGTTACAGGATACAGACAGAGCACAGGACTTAGCAGGGCTTGTAATTCAGTGTCTTGAATGCCTGTTAGGGAGATCATGAGTACATTTTTGTCTCCTACTATAGGGAAAGGTCATTGAAAATATGAGATAGGCTTAAATGCACCTATATTTACTGTCCAAATATAATGACCCTGTAGAATATTTGCTTTAAAACCATTGCAGATTTAATCCTGACTTGGATTCTCTGATTTTCCACTGAGATGCTTTACCTGCTCCTGGACTATTTACTCTTCTAGGACATTCTCCCCCTGTGGCTGTCTGAGCTGTTAGTTGGGAAGGAAGGATTTAAGAGAACTGCTTTTGCCTGTATTGTTTCCTCTTTTCAGTTTTTTGTTCTAATACAGCATTTGTGTGAATTACCAGGAGGAAGCAATGCATGGCAAGCTGCCAGCTCCACACAGCCAAGTTTCAAAACTTTTGTAAAAGATCTTGCTTTTTTTTTTTTTTTTTTTTTTTTTTCTCTTCCGGTGACACAAAAGAGAGAAACGCAACAGAATCTGGCAGTTCTGGGAGAGAGCCAGCAGAAGCTCCAGGGAAGGGTTTTGCTCATCTTTCATTGCATTCTACAATGCTGCTTTTGCTTTCTCTTGACATTAGTTTCTTTTTCTTTGGTTAATTCATGCTGGCCCTAAGCAAGAGTTTATCACTCAATGTGATCAGACCTTTTATGAGCAATATTACTCACAAGCCAGAGCTATATGCCCTACGTGCATGAGCAGTACCAAGCCAAACCCGATCCATGCTATTTTTTCCACAAATAAAAAGCATTTTGCGCTCTTTCCGAGCCCAGAATTGGTGTCATAGTCCAAAGTGAATATCTCAACATAATTATTACTTTTTTAATCTGTTCCATTTATCATATTATGAGGCCACAAACCGGTTCAAAACTTAATCATCGCTAAAGTCTGCTGCCCTGGAGAATTTATAGATCACCACATATGCAAATAATGAGTCCAGGAAAAAATACACTTTCCTTTTTATCTCCTCTGGATCTGAGATATAGCTATGCTGTGTGTTTCTGAGCCTGAAATGAACATAAAATAGAATTAGAGGTGTTTAAAAAGCACATCTGAACTCTACCGAGTAGGAGGGAAAAAGCCAGAAGACCGTTTTTGCCCTCCAACATCTGGTGTCAGGGATTTATAGGATGGCATTATCCAATTAGGTAGCTGTCAGGAAAGGCTGTACTCGTACATGCAGCTTGTGAACAGAATCCTGTAATGCCCCAAAATTATAAAAGTCCCTTTTAAAAACTCTGAGTTTCATAAGGGGAACGATGCCCTTTGTCATACATTCAGTCCAAAGCGTTTTAATCAAGGTTGAGAAATCCAACCCTCTCAGAATAAGAAAATGGAAAGGGCAACATGAAGATTTAATAATTCCTGGAGTTGCTCATGTCATTTAGTTACCAATGGAAGCATTTATATGTGTGATACTTTATTTGGAACTTAGTTTAAAACTGAACTACATCCCTATAAATGTTGCACTACATGCCCCATTCAGAGTATCTATCAATAAAGATGCCAAAGAGTTTCCAGCTGGAAGACATTCCCTGTTTCTACCACGTTTTTAGTGCAGATACAAATGCACAGATTGCTGCTGATTTAAAGCATGTGGAAGAAGCCCATGGAGATTTATATTTCTTTCATGATTGAATGCTGGTACTTGGTGTTATGTGGAAAAACAGTCACTTGGTTTAATAGTTGCACAGCTGGTGTTATCTGAAAAATAATCATTATGATAGAAAGCACACATTTTTCATGTTTTCTGTCAGGTCTGTCAGAATATGTTCTGCACTAAGTCTGCACACTTCATCCAACATTCCTTAAATTAATATCTTAACATATAATACTTTTAAGATTGTCAAAGTTATAAAATGTGACTGTAATTGAAAATAGAACAAATTATGGCTCTGTAAAACAAAGCAATTTGCAGGACGCATAAAGTGAGAAAGTCACTGATTCGTGTTTAGAAACAACATGACATTATTGTCTGGAAAGCAAGTGACAAATTGCAAGAATTAAAATTACGCATAACCAAGTCAGCTTAGTAATGTATGCTGATTTGAACATCTTTAAATTGCAGTGAATATGAAAATATTGATTTGAAGTGCAAAACAGCTTGATTACAAAGCTGAGTTTCTCTTAGCTTCTCTGTACCTTTTCAGGCCTTGTAAGCGAGCGAGGAAAGACAGATCAATGAAGTCTTTAAATGAACATGTAATCTCACTTCTGAGGATCTGGATACTAGTTGGATGCCTGTTATTTCTGTCTGCAGTAAATGGACAGTTGATCTTTTCCTATTCTTGCTGCTAGAGGCAGAGGTCTGATAGGGAAAGAATGGATTATTCTCTGTCCTCTCTCTTGATCGCTTGTTAGTGGACGACCCGCCCTTACAGAATTCCTGCAGCCAAGAGGAAGAGTGAGGAAAAGGCGGAGTGTGAATGCAAACTGATCGGAGCAGCAACTGGTAATGTTAAAGGTAGTTCCTAGGTTTGTTGCTTTGTTAGGTGCCAGAGGTATCATCTTCCAAATAAGGGGATTTTAGGATATCTAGAAGGATTTTTTTGTCAGTTTTAAATTTGAACCCTCCTAATCTCATGAGCTGGAATTTGAGCAGCTTCTTCCTGAATTGAAACTTCCCATTGTAACAGACAATTCTGTGTGAAGAAAGGAAGCTTGCAGATAAGGTTCCATTTTGCTCAGTCTTATTGGGCATTTCCCACATACAGTTTCTGCTGGAAACTTTTGAAGATTTTGTGAAAAGAGTGGACTAGTGGGTAGTATGGTAATTCTGAGCTCAGAAAGACCTATAGAATTTACCCGAAGCATAACCCTTAATGTGTAAATGATACTGAACGTAATCTGTTACTAGCAGAAAATCCAAAGATTTGACTTATGAGAACTCATAATATTTATATAGCTTGCTTTTGCATTGCCATGACATTTTAAAACTCTTCTTCTCAGTATTTAAAAGCTTAACCCCATACTAAAGAGGTTGCATTTTTACCATGAATATTTCATATCAAAGAAGAGTACAGTAAGCTCAATTCAAATAGAAAAATTCAGGATTTATATGGACGTGCTCCAGCATATGTTATTGTTCTAGTTTAGTTAGCTGCTTTAGTAAAAATCCTGTAGAAAAATCACCTTTTGTGACATTAGGAGAAGTTTCCGTGCACACATAGCTAAGGTTTATTCAGTGAAGGAAAGCAGCTGTAGCTACCACTGCTAGTTTTCATACAGGCAGAAAAAAATTAAGGACAATGGCATAAAATAGAAGAACTTTCAAGTCTCAAAGCTGCCAACCATCTTTATTTCCCCAGAGCAGTGAGGAAAGAAAAGGTATTTTCTTGATACAAAATGGAGGAACTCTTGAATGTGTCCTTAATATTGAAGACAGATGTACCCATTCAAAGAGTGCATTCAAGGAGTGCAGTTCACAGATTGTTCTTTTATTTCAGTAAGGGTTTCTTTGTAAAGATAAATAGCATTCTGCCCTACTAAAAAATGCTTGGCGTTCTGTTGCCATGGTGGCTTTAATTTTGAAGCCAGATAGTAAAAGGCTTACTGTTTGCAAATATAACTCTCTGCTCTCTCCTTGCCCTTGCTCCACTACTTGCAGATTTTTGATATGAATCCAAATCTTGAGCTAATTGCTAATTTCATCTTAGGTATTCTACATCATATATGGTTTACCCTCATAGACAATATGGATGTGTATAGTATGGTTTGAAAGAGGGAAAAGTCATCAGAATTAATTCTGATCCATTTAAGTTGTCCTTGTGTCAGGAGTTCTCTCTTCTATTGTTCTGGCTTTATTCACTGGTTTGCCACTTTGTGACAATTTCCAGTGCCCTTTGTACCCATTTTCTTAAGAGTATAGTCTTAATTGCTAGACATCAAGTCAGGGAGAACCTGTGCAACCTCTCTGAGAGAAAGAGATGTTCTAATCCAGCAAGATTTGTCCAAGATGTTGCTGTGGTTGTGCTTGTCATTGGTTCTGATCTTCGCTTTTTGGGAACGGAGATAAATTGACACCACTGCTTAAATGATCTGCACTCTGGTAAGCCCTCCTGTAGTCACAGGTTTATTCCTGTGAACTCCAAAAAGAAGCCTATAGGAGCTGATGGCAAGCAAAATGCAAGTGTGATAATAAACATTCCTGTATTGCACAAGAAATACAAAGCTAACAGACAATGCCTGAATAAATTGATGGTTTTAAAAAGCTGCTTCACTCCCATACTTATTTTAAAGTTTACATTTTAAAATCTTACTAGTTTTCTTGTGTTTTTGCAACACAGCAATATCCTGCTATACATGGATCAATCTGAAATATTTTTATTAGTCAAGAGAAATGTAATTTGCTTATGAAAAGAAATTTGTAAACTCAATATGCTGTTTTTCTATTCAATTATAAGTTTACTAAATACTCCCAGGTGACACAATGAAGTGCAGGTTCATTATTAGTATTGCAGGAAAATCCCAAGCCAAAAAATTTTGGTCCTTTCCTTTTCACTACCCTTAAGAGCGCTGGGAATTCAAATACTCAGAAAATCAAGACTCACTGGTGTGATTTCATATGATAAATAATTGGTGTCAGGAAAATTAACCCTTAGGAGGAAGATATTTTAAAATGACCGTAGTACCTAATATTGTCTTTCAGAATTCTGCTCACTAAAACGGGAGGAATCTGTGCTTTTCATCTTTCCAGTTGTTCGCAGCTGGCATGGATCTGGGTAGCAAGTTGCTCTTGCTTGTTACCTGCAAGAATTCAAGGGAAGACGCTTCCCAAGAAATGTTGCCTAGTTACTTTGCAAGAGCATTGTCCCCTCAGCCTGCCTTGTTGCCTGTTTTGCACAGCAATGCTAGGCTCCCTTCTCACCCACTTCCTCTATGACCTTGGGCATCCTTTTGATCATAGCATTGGGTATGTACTAGTGCTTTTCATGCTTTTGAAGTGAAAGCTTGTTTTTTTCCCCCACTGTGTTTGGGGCCTTACACACGTGAGAGAAAGAGCAGCATTTTGCCCTTTTATTTTTGTATGATGGATCTTCTCTTCCTAGATCCCAAATCACTTAACAAAACTCATAGGCTGGAAGAGACCTTGAGAATTTATCCAGTTTATCCCTCTGCCAAGGAGCTCAGCTGAGCTTAGGTTATAACTGATAGATGCTTGTCCATCTTAGACTTCTGCAACACTTCTAGGCTCCTTATCGAACCACAGTTACAGCTCTTTATAAGTCTGAATCTTTTTATTATTGATATTTCTTGTTATTTTGTTTTGCTTTGTTATTTTTTCTGAGTTTGGGTGGAGATGTTTGTTGTAAGGATAATCTTTCTCCTACCTATGCAGTTTCAGGAAATGTAGTTCCAGACCGAAAGAGAACTGCATACTCAGATTTATTCTTACAGTAGTTAATTCCCAGTAAGCTAGGTTACACTTTGAGCAGATAAGTCAATCCAAAACTTCTGTACTTTGCTGGACAGGGCTTTAATATCCAATATTATAGTTCTTTTCAGTGGTTATTAAATTTTTAGTTGTATATGATTAAGTGTATATCATTTTCAGAGCTTTCTGGCATGGTTGCTATGTATGTAATGCATTATTATCTATTATTAAATAAGGTCACTGAATCTGTTCACACTAATCTATCTGGAGAATTATAAAAAAAGATTTTGGATTGCTTTGGGGTTATGTTTTGTTTCGCATACAGGTGTTTTTTTTGTTGTTGTTGTTTTGTTTTTTTTAAATTATTTTTCATAAATATAGGGGATTAGGAA
This sequence comes from Lagopus leucura, assembly GCF_019238085.1. Lineage (NCBI taxonomy): Eukaryota > Metazoa > Chordata > Aves > Galliformes > Phasianidae > Lagopus > Lagopus leucura. Next base: position 794,108 of record NW_024962279.1, on the reverse strand, counting down.
CACAAACATTGATTTTCAGTCCTACTTAGTTATGGGTATTGATCAGATCCAAGGTCTTTGAAGAAAAGCGTCAAGAAGTTTAGGAACAGGAAGGCTTGGAAATAAAAGCCCTGGCCATGTGAGCATCATTTCTCTTTATTTTGCTGCTAATATTAGTGATGAATACTGAGCTCAAGCAGCTTATTATTGGAGTTTAAAATAATAAACTCCGTTATTGAAATACAGCTTCCGATTTGGTTTATCCTGCTAAATGCTGCTTTGATTTCTGCTTTAATATTCTGGAATATAGTCGTGAGATTTTCAACTTAAAGTTTTACATTAATAAACTATATTCTATCCACCTGCTATGTAGAAGTAGATGAATGTCTTTTATGTGTTCCTGAATTTTCTGACAAATGTGCGTTGTGAGGGAAGTTTGATTTAGAATGGAAGCAATAGGAATAACTTGCCCATGCCCAGGCAGAGAGAAGTCTAAGGTCTCTAAAATGCATTTGTGTGACTTGCAGTGTGTAAAGGGAACTGATGGGTGCTAAACATGGCTCTCTGATGTGTAAGCAGTTTTAAGCTCCTTGGAGTGCCAGCCATCCCTGAGGGAGAGCAGGCAGAAATGATGTCCAAGCTTTTCTGGGGGGAACAGGGATGTAGACAGCAGATGGATCAGCTGAGCCGTAGATCCCTGGTAATTGCAAAAGATGTGGGGCTGTGTACTTTAACTGGCCTTCCTGAAGACTAGGTGCAAAGGCAAAGACTTATTCAGTGGTTTGCCTCAAGGCAACCCTGGATACATCAGCACCAAAATCTGCCAGAAAGTCAGGAGAAAACTAGCAGATAGCTTATGGGCTTGAGCTAGAGCTTGATCTTGAGTGCTGAAATTGCAAGGACCAGAACCAGCTGGAGAGCTGGCAGGCTCAATTAGATAGTGGAATAAAACACCTGCTTTATATCACATTAAGAAAGTCACACTCAACCATTCACCTATGCATGTGCACCTAAATGAGTGGGGATCTCGTTCAGCTGAATAATGAATTTCACGTGTTCAGCTGCAGTCTAAAACTGAAAAACATTAGTTGTTTACTACAAGTCAAAGATTTTGTCCTAGATTAGATTTGGGGCTGTACAAATGTACTGCGGTTGTACAATGGGAAAGGGAGCATGCCCCCTTCCTTTGCCTCTGCTAAGCTTTGAGTGGAAGGTTTTATAAAGCCAGTCAAGTCCAATGTTAGATTATTAAGATCCTTTTCTAATACATAACAACATTTTCTTTCTTTCGTTCTTTCTTTTCTTTGCATAAGAGCATAATCAGATATGAAAACAGTACAATAAAAACGTTGTGTTCCAGGCTGCCGGGATTGTGTTGGGTTTTTATTTCAAGCTTGCAGTGTATTATGGCTGTCTTGGTTGTATGCCAGGTTATCTGAACAGTTGCAAAAGCAAATGTTGTGAGTTATTCCGAGCATTCATGTATGTTTGAAGACTAGTTTCTTTTCTGCGTACTTAAAATGAGGACTTTGAATCGTGACCTAGCTTTCCATAGTTCAGGAGTACTCTGCTACCCCCGCATTTCCCATGCTCTGAAACTGATTACTCTGGCACACCTTTCTTCTCACTTGTCTTCAAGCTGACTTGTCTTGAGAGGCTTAGACCCCAATGGCAATGCTTGAATTCAGCACCCAGGTTTGAAAATCTAAGTCTGCATTGCAAAGCGGCCATAATGTAAGAACCACCAGCAGAGTTTTGAGACAGTCTTAAATTACCATCGCAGCAGTTATGATTAATATATTTGTCTCTTTAGGGTTTTTGTGGCACTGATAATATTTGCTGTTCTCACTAAGACTCGATTAAATGAGTGCCTAAGACTGACGGGGAGTTTGTCTGTAATGACAAGTGCTTGACTGTAGCAGAAAATGATGAGCTGCCCCAGGGAGACATCACCACCCACTTGAGCGAGATCCATGAAGGGTTTATGACCCGTTTGAATCCTGATTGAGCATCACTGTCTTGACCCTCAGGGAGCCAATTGTCTGGAATACTTGCTCTGTCAGTCTAAACGATGTGCTCAGAATCCCTCTGAAACCTGTACAGCTTGATTGTGTGTAATACAGTGAATTATCAAAACAGTATAAAGATTGGGAAATATTTTATCATCGAGTGTCAGTATGTCATGTTTAGAAGCGTCCTGTTTTACTTGTCAAGTAAAACATACTGTGAGCTTAACCCTTTCAGGAAGAAGTTATTTCGGATCTGACATTCACCAGCAACATTCCCTTCGTCCCTTTCCACTGCAATTCCCCAAAAGCAGAAAACATCTCAAGACCAGAAATAGGGGGGAAAAAGCCAACAATCCCCCCCTCCAGAACACAGAAACTTTCTCCTTTGTTTTAGAGTTAGTATTTCACAGTTAGCCAATCTTTATTATTATGGCTGTTGAAGCAATTAAACAGATTAAACAGGATTAACTGTTGCTTTTCTACTAACATAAAGATGGCCTCTTAATTTCTAATGCTCTTTTTCCCATGTAAATTGCACTTTCATACCTAATTAGGAGAAAATTGTGGTGGGCTGTGAGTTTATGTCTATGTGGGTTTATTGCTGGTAGCAACATTTTAAAAAAATGACCAACTTGCATGTGCAACTAAAACCATGTTAAAAAAAAAACTCATTAAACGTTAAAGGTGGTTAGATAAATTAAGGGAAGTGGTAGCAGAACTCTTGTATAACTCAGTACAAGAGAACATCAATATTGCTCATTGAACAGTCTATTCTTCTAATTTGAAAAGAACAACTATTTGTCATGGTTCCTGTCCTTGGGCTGGCAGTTATCTAATTAAATGCATATGAAATTCAAAAGCCTTCACTGAGGGACAGTAATTTTCCTCGGTTGTTTTTAAAGTCACCAAGATGAAAGAAGAATTACATAGAATAGATAATAGATGAATTCCTCCATTGTGCATTAAGGTTTTGAATTGACTAATCATCCCATGGTTATTAATCAATGTGTTATCTTATAGTTTGAAATTAAAGGTTCTATTCTCATTATTGCTGACTCTAGGTAATAATACTTCCAGTCCTTGATTGCCATGACACTGCAATGTACTGCTTCACAAAATACCACAAAACTAATCAAAATAGATCAGATCTACAAAGAGCATTCCCAGTGCATTACATTTACATGACTCTTCAGCCAAGTATTTTTTTTAATTTAGTCTTTTCAAAATGCCCTCTATAATGTTTTTCACATTTATGTGTGTATGGCCCTTTTTTTAACACCCAAACACACCACGGTGATTTGCATTTGCTGATACTAAAAGATAGAGACATTGTCCAAGACTTGTGCTTAAAGGAGATTATTCCCCTGGCCGTGCCAGAATAATTGCAAGTAGTGGATTTTTCCAAGTGCCCACTGACTGAATATAAAGAGGAAAAAAAAGACATTACAGCAGCAGATATGAGGATGGATTAATGGGAGAGTTTTGTTACTTCCAGCCCCTTAGCTGCTGGATTCTTATTGCATTCCTGTCTCTTGCCCTTTCTTTCTGAGGTAAGGATAGAGGTCCTATGAATCTTGAGGCTTAGTTTACTTGAGGATCTTCTGTTACATGGCTCTAAGTGAAGTTATTGTAATTAGAGAGCAAAATGGTCCCTGATTTGGTAATTGAAGATTTTAGGGGCATTACACGAATGCAAAGATTTGACTATTCATGTGCAGCTGTGAAACTGGTATCTTAGAGAGTGAGATATTATGGTTAATTGCATCTGGAAATAGTATGTGCAAAAGGAAAACAGCAACAGTAATAAAGAACTGTATCAAATTCTTAATTTTGACCTAAAAAAATCAAGATAAACAAGTCTTGATCTTTTGTATATTTACAGTGTACAATTCAGAGGGTGACGTTGGTTTGTTAGGAGATCTGTGAGATGCTGCACCTTAAATACAGCATTAAAATACAATGCAAAACATTTGTCATTGAATTCTTCAAGCTCAGATTGCTCTTTGAAGGATCAGGTGCTGCTTCTAACCTAGATTATCATTTAGTGAGAAGCCAATAATGATCTCCGCTCAGGAACGTTCTCATATTGAACCCTTCTCATAGAAGAATAATGCTGCCGTTAATGGACTCCTGCTCCTATTTTTGGCTTTGTCTACATCAGTGTCATGTTCAAAAGCAGTTAAACAGTCATAGTTCCTGGGGTTGTTGGTGTGAATGCTCACTTCCACACCTTATTTAAATCCTGGGAAATGGCATTCAGAAGTCTTTTGATGGGTAGTGAATGTGCTTTAAATCGAAACATTTTAGAACTATAGCTTTCAGCAGAGCTGAATAATGGTAGACATCAAATTAAGAAAATAAAATATCCATTGTATTGAAGGAGACTGGAAAGAGCGAGTCATTATGCACAGTCAGATGAAAGTCTGTCTGCAGTGTGCTTGGTTTCATAAAATCTACTTCAGTAGATAACGTAACAGATATCACCTATTAATCAGTTATTTGCTGTAATTAAATCTCAGAAAGCACTCAGTCCCCTGATTTCAGTTATTTTTCACTTGCTTATATCCTGGCTGTGCTTGAGCCAACAGAAGCACAGAAAAAGCTGAACTCTTCAAATGAAAATATCCCCCAACATGTCAGAACGAGAAACTCCACAGCATTAAAATTATACTCTGCTGGAGTCTATAATGTCCTAGAGAGATTTCATTATGTTTTGTGCATTGAAGTTGTACCAAACTCCAGCATAAGGTTCACACACCTGATAAAATATTAAAGAAGGACAAATGTAGGGCTTGCTAAGCTGAGCTGCTGTAAACCTGTCCGTGCATATTTGGCCTTTCATGACTTATTGTGCATCTTTATTTATTGTTTCTGAACAAAGCATATTGTCATGAAAATGACATTGTACTTGGAAAAATCCTATCAGGCAAAGTCAACTCCTAAAATAAGTGCTATAATAAATATGCAGAAATGTCATTCTTTACATTAGCCCAAAGGTTTTGTATAGCTTAAGGATATGTGCAGTAAGCTAACTATAAAAATAGAAGCTTGACAGTGGGGATGAATGTGTGTGTCAAAATAATATTACTCTTTCTGGGAGGATGGCAGAAAAAATGACACTACATCCACCAGCATGATTTTTATAGATCTGCCTCTTTGCCAGATGTCACCTTTTATAAACTACTTTATAAAAACATGACAGCGTAGTGAAGTAGTGTGTTTATAGCTTGATAAACTTTTGTAATAAAGTTAGGATTGGCTGAAAATTAAAGCCTTAGAGACTACTCATTAAGCATTTGGGAAGCTGGCTCTAACTTAAAAAGCAAAAGATTAAAGAAATATGCAGAACGAGTTACTAGTAGTAAGTGGCCTTTTTCAAGAGTGTATGTCTTCTGGCAGTGCTTACCAGTATACCACGCAATAACCTATCCAGATATATTACTAGGAGTTTAGAGAATAAAGTTTGCATTACTTTAAATGTAAACACACAGACAAAATATACAGTGTGCATTAAATTATATGTTTCCAAAGAGTACTGTGAGGACATACAGGATTATGCCATAAATATCTCCCCAGCACACAATTGTTTTATTACATAATAAAGGTCTGTATATTATCCTCTGCTGCACTACGCAACACATAATTCAGATTTCTCATGACATGTCTAATTTATACCAGTCTCTGGCTCTAGAAATCATACAGGAATAATATCTTAAACTGTTACTACCCTGAGAGACTTCAGCCTCTGCTGTGGCAGAGCAATTCCAGTGTTACTCTGTGGAGCCTGGGGTTGCTGCTCCACGTGCTCAGGGAAAAATCCCCTCTGGTCTCTGGGAAGGTTTGATGGACACTTTAAAGGCAGAGATGCGAAGACCTCACGTGTACCTTCCTACCTCTTGGAGAATTCCTGTTATACCTCCTTCTTTCCTTCTTTGCTTGAAGAAACTTTAAAAAATTATTCTACCAAACTTCTGTGCATAAATATTAATAGCTGGTGAGGAGAGGCCATTGGCAATGCAGGCAGCTGTGTTTTGTGCATCAGCTGCTGTGATGTGGAGGCTCTCATGAAACTGAATGAGGTGAAATATTTTGCTTACATGTGGTTTGCTCATAACTGGTTGTACTGGTGCACTGAGAAGTAGAAATGTGACTGCTTGAAAGAACCCATGCTATTTGCTCTGCTTCATTCTTTTGACAGAAGCAACTTGACATAAAAATCAGCTTGTAACATACAGGATCTTGTGTGTGGGATGAACTAAAAGCAAGCTGCTTTTTCACAAGTTATATCTAAGAGTTGTGCATTAATGTGAAACATATTCAGACCTGTGTTGGAAAATCTGACTATCTTCTTGGTTGTATTTGAAGTTCGTAACCTTTCCCATTTCCACCCAGCCAGACATACTTTCTTTTATATCTTGAAATCAAAACACTTTCTTTCTCTTGGGCTATGTAGGTTTGCCTTTTGTGGAGAAGAACACACACAAGCACAATTTAGAATCACAGAGAAATAGGCTTGAAAGTCTCTCAGAAAGTATTTATGTGTGCCCTGCTATCCCAGGGCAGTATCAGCCTGTGTTGGGTTATGCTGATGCTCTGCTTCTCTGATGTTTGTTTAACCTTTTCCATAGATCTCTGGTGATGGAGGCTCCAAAGCAGCACTACACAAATCTATTTTGTTATATTAATGTTTATTTGTGACTACATTGCAAGAAAGCTTTTTTTTTCCTTTAGTGTCTAACCTGACTGTCTTGTCAATTCTCCAGAACCTATCTGTATTTATTTTTCTTTAAATAAGCAGCTAAAATAGAAAATTGTATTACCAGGTTTTGATACTGCGTCTACTTACCCTGAGAAAATAAGCAGTGCAGCAGCTAAAGCATGAATTTGCTAAACAGCTTCAAGCTTAAGTTTACTCCAGTATTTAGTATTAAAAAAAGAATCTAAAGCAACTTTTTGTTTTATAATGAGCAGACAGCCAAATATGTCCCTAAAGCATGTTTTACTTAAACATTTTGCTGTGCAGTAGTAAGGATCTAAATTCCTTAAATTGTCTTTTCTCTGTATAACTCGACTGCACAGATTTTGATAATGGTAATAGATACACAGGGAAGATACCTAGCTGTTTGGGCCCCATGTTCCTTGTACCTCTGTATACATTCCATTATGTGTGCAGTGTGCTAGCTGCTCATTGGAAATAATACAGTTCCTGCCTTAAAGAGGCAAGTGTCTACAGTAATGAAGGAATATGAGGTGCTCTGGTGATACCTAGGTTGTCATTAATGGTTTGAATGGAAATGGAGGAAAATGATGTTATGGTCTTAAAGTGAGTTAGGCATTGGGATATAATTTTAATGTTGTGAGGATTAGTTCTGTTCCCTTAAGACTTCACATAGCTTTAAACAGTTGATCTTGGGAAACATTTCCTCTAACCACCGATTCTCCAAAACTGCTGGGAAGTGTTAAGGCTAGTTACGAATCAGACTTTTCAGCTCTTAGTGAGAGCCATGCTAGAATTATAAACATGGCTTGTCCTTGTTTCTCTCTTGTTCCTGGGATCCAAGCAGAATAAATTATGATGCTCTGGAAGCTGCGTGCACTGAGTGAGGCCTCAGTGTCCAGGTATTGTGGCAGTTTGGGAGCTGTACTGAATGAACACTGATGTCTAGCTGCATTTGGCCACGGGGATTCCAGTGTTCCCCTAGCCATGCGGTCAGCACACTGGAAGTGTTCAAAAAAGATAGTTTAAGTATGTCAACAGCATGTTGCATTGTAGATGCAAGTAGAGTTTTTCTGGGAATATTAACAATAAACTTTTTAGATTAACTTTTTTTTTTTTTTTCTTTTTTAAATAAAACTGACAATGTTCTTCTAAGAAGTGGATGGATTTTTTTATTTTATTTATTTATTTTTTTAAGAGCATTTAGTCCTTTGTGGCAATAAGCTATTACTTGAAAAAATCCTGTCAAAAAAAGCAGGATATTGTGGTAGCAGGAATGCTTTTACATGTGATTCAATTACTCTTTTTTTTTTTTTCTATTTTTTAAAATTCTACTTGTATAGTTATGAAAGTGATCCCAGTCTAATGTTCTTTTATTCAAAATTTAAGCAACTGTTGTAGAGATGATCACAGTACTAGCATTTATTATGCAGCATGGTTTCTCACTAGTTTAGTAAATAATATTTAATGGTACATAATAATGAAAAATATAGCTAGCAAAATACCTCATATTTGCATCTTAAATGTAGTTGAAATAATTAATCCTTGTCTGTACATTAAAAAGATTTAGGATCTTTTGTTTCTGCGGTTTTTGGCAGCTATGCACTAAGCTTACTTTCGAATAAAACTACTTTAAAGAAAGAAATAATTGCCCTAAAATGTTTAAAAAAAAAAAACAACATCTCTCATTACTATTTACTATTTGAGAATGTGTAGTTGATGACTTAAGATGACTTATTTTGACTTTCCAATTGATCTTTGCTTGTTCACCTGGCTGTGTTTTCATAGTTTTTTATTTTTATTTTAACAAAGAAAATTTTGTACAAAATATAGAAGTACAGATTTTCTTTACTTTTGTTGTAGTGACTGTCCCCAAATGATGATTGATGTATGCATTTTAACAGCTCTTAGTGGAAGGATCCAGTTAACTGCATCTGTTTTTTGTGATACAACACATCAAGACAAGCAATCTTTTTCTTATATCTATAATCTGTCAGTTCTGGAGAAACAAAACAAAACAAAAAAAAAAACAACAAAAAAACCTTAAAATTGCAGTGGTTTCTAATAGTGGCCATATTAAATCTATTCAAAAATGTTAATGGTGGACATATCAGAGCTTTTCACCTGAATATTTAGAGGACTAAATGCTACTCCTGTGTTCCATGCTTTAAATTAAACATTTCTGCAACTTGCAGCCATCTTGGATCTTTCATGACATAGAAGAACATAACTGTTTTCCACGATTCAATTTACTGATGTTATAATTGTTTTCTGTTAATGTTATCGGGATTGGTGAGAAATATTTTGCTCATGGAAGTGTGCTGTTCCTAAGTAACAGCGACTCTATTCCTTTAAAAATAGAAGTAGCAAACTATTCCAGTGTCTTTAAATGAGAGCAACAGCGAACAGTTTGTGGAGTTATTGTTGTAATTTCAGGAATGTCAGTTACTGAAATTAATTTTTAGATAAGCCCAAAAGAAATACAGACAGAAGGAAACTTTCTAACTTATTTAAAGAAAGGAAAGTTTGTAGTTCGTGTCCATGATAAGAAACTAGGTAACCTGCTTGTCAGAACGCTTAAAAAGGAATTCAAGTTCAGGTTTTGATTAAGGGACATTTATTTGCCCTGCAGTTTGAGTAACCATGTGTGTAAGAGTCTTGGAAATCCATTGCTAACAGGTTTGGAAGGGAAAGTATAACAGCCTCTGTTTCAACCTTAGACAGAATGTATCTTCTTAATCATGACGAACTCCTGCCATTAGGGCTGCAGTAAGTGATAAACAGCCTCTCAGAGGTCCCTATCCAGCCTTTTTCCTTTTTATCTTTGGTACTGCAACATGTTCAGTTTCCAATTCTTTCTGATGAGCAGTGAGACCATAAATAATCTGTTCACTTAAGTGGAGTTCATAATAATTATATTGACAGCAAAGCCAAGTATCTTAATTTCACGCTATTGATCAGTGAGTTCTTTGGAAGTCTATAGGGCTGAGAGAGCTTTCTGTTGGACCTGGTTTTCATGCTGAAGGTCTCTAAAGTTGCTATATATTCATCTTTTGTTGTCCTCCATATATGATCTTAAGTTCTTGTTTGATAGATGCTTTGTGCATTGACTAAGAGTGCTATATGAGTTTGTCCATGTAGGGGGTCAATTTGTTAGGCAAAAAATAGAAAAGAGCCTGTTTATTTCAACCTCTCACGTAAGCCAAAATCTCAAGAGAGCACTGCAGCTGACCGTGTTTGAAACACTGTGGAGGAAGCTCCAGAAATCATCACAGCTGCACGAGTAGCAGACTTCCTTTCCTGAAGGTAGAAGGCTTTGAAATATCCCATTGTTAGCAAAGTTAATTCTTGGTTTATTTGTAATTAATCATGTACTGTTGTCTGACAGTACATAATGGAACTACAAAACAATCACTTAGAACAGGAAACAACTGTCAATTAATGCACTAATGAATCAAATTTGCCAAAGGTTAAGCAACTTAGACTCCCAGTAGAAAAGTATTAAATACATAGCTTCTGTGCACAGAACATTTATAATTTTCAGATCTATTTTGTTTTGTTTTCAAGGCATGGTTCCTCATTATTCTTGTGGTTTTCACTTTGGTACATGCTGATGCTGTACTTGCACGTGCTTATACTATCAAAACATGATTTAATCATTCCTCTGCAGCACAGAAAGCCTGGGCATTTATTTACACAGAAACATGAGAAGGGACTGAAACCAGGTCGGGGCTTCATTCAGCCATGACTTTAATATTAGTCAGTTGTATATCCATTGTTGTTTCAATAGGGTGACTCATATAAGAAATGTGGTGCCATCATGACGTGGGCATGCTAGACAGATCTATTTTTTTGTTGCTGTTTAAATTTGACAATCCACTGGTACCTTGCAAATGGAGTATGAAATCTAAAGTGTACGCGGATACTTTAGTTTGCAGTTCAGTGTAGCTGCCACAAGCAGGTGGAAGGAAAAGTCCAAGATTCTTGTGTTTAGAAAAGCCTCTTGGCAGTTTGGTGTTGTGCCACATGACTTCAGTAACCTGCTGGTCAGATTGTTGTATGCTCTGTGGCGTTACTTCTTGCTACTTTTGTTTACCAGTCAAAACACAACTACAAAAAATACTTGCAGCATTGAAGGTGTCCCTGCAGTAAAAGTTGACAAATCTCAGCTTTTTACTGGTGCCTAGACATGGAGCCTTACGTTCTATGTTTCAGAAGAGTTGGAATCAGATGTATTGTAATTGTGATGCAAACACTGAATCTATGAAGGTTATTTTAGGGGAACCGTTAGGTCACAGCTTGCACTGATGATTGAGCACCTGGTGAAGGGGTGTGCGTGGCCCAGGGAACATGGGCAAACTGTTTGCACCTGTGCTCCCTGATTAACCAGAAGGGGTGGAGGCCCCCTGGGCTCAGATAAGGGCTAGGCACTGAAGGGAAAGCGTTTATTGAACCTGGACCTAGGTTGCTTCCTGAGAAGAAGTACTGTGTAACCAGAGAGCCCCTTCGTCATCTGGGTGAGTTTATTTCTTCTTTTTCTGTGTGCCTGTTGGCCTACCTGAAAATACTTTGCCTGCTGTCACAAAACTGGATCTGCTGATATTTTCTATTTCCACAAAGGGAGTCAAACTGTGAAATGCCACATATTCCCATTAACCAAAGTGGTTTTGCATTTGTTAGTTTTAGTTTGAAGGCTGCTATGAACTTACTGAACTGTTTCAAACTTAGGTGACTAGCATTTGCTCAGCATTGTGGTTTTTCTGTTTCACTCTCGTATTCAGATTAGCGCATTACTTGCACAACGGATCTCCGTGCTAAAGCCTGGGCAGTTGTATTGCAACTTCACACATCTTTACTTTGCTGCTTGCATTGGCCTGCAAGTTACCTGTGTTTCCTCTTTCTGTTGATGCAATCTGACTGCCTGATGCTCTTTTTAAAATTCAGCGTGTGTCTCGTGCAGCTTGTTTTAAATGTAGGAGAAACAAAGTGTTGTATCTTCAGCTGGATGAGTAAACAAAAGAGGTCCTTGAACAAGCACTTGGAGTGCCTGCAGGAAGCTGTACAAGAAGAAAGTGTGTGCATTTTGTAGGCAAACTGTTTTGATAATTTCAGCATCTTGGGAACTTAGGCTGGTGTAAGAGAACACCGTAAGAGTTAGACTACTACTGCTAGCCAGCTGTGGAGACAGTGGTCAGCCATGAAACCCAGGCTGTGTTCTTTTATCAACCCATTCCAATTATGGTTTTATTTCCATTTCACTTAAGTAATAGATGTATTACTTATACCTGAGTCTTGGGGTACCTACCATTTTCATGCAAAATAACTTTCAAGTGCGTGTAATTATATTATATGTAAAAATGGCAACTGGGGAAAGAACAGACAGCCTTTTAAATGTGCTTTTAATGTTACTGCAGTAAGTGATCTTCTGTGAGCTTCACTTAGTAAAATGATGCATGGTTTTAGAGGTGTGCTTGTTTGATAATCTTGGTAAACTGGCTTCTTGCAAACTGATGTTGCGTGTATTAAGAATGCTTGGAATTAGCTTTCAATTTGTCTTTGGAAAAAACAGCTATTTTTGAATAGTATCTCATTCATATTGTACTTCGTACTTGCTTGAGAAATAGCAAAGGCAGGGAAAACTTTTTTAATATAGAAGTTTGTTTAACAATCTATGCCTGAGCAAGTTGATAACAGAGCATAAATAGCAAGCAGTGTTGCTTTTACTGTAAAATATATGTAGGAAGCCTTGGGTTTCTGCTGCTGCAGTCATTTGTCCGTTTATTTCTCATTTCCAGAAGATTTCAAGAGGTAAATTTCTTAATATCCAAAAAAGGCAGGGGTGCAAGATGTTATTTTGAAGCTCCAAGATGAATGGGCAGCTGGAGACATTGTTCCTTTAAAGCACCAGCTGGGAGATGCCATTAAGTGTGTGGCAGCAGCACGTGGACCCACACAGAGCACAACAGCAGAGGAGAGAGCTGCAGTCTGAAATATTGTTATGGGCAGGTTTCTGAATAATTTCACAAAGGCACCCCAGGCCAGGAATCTTGTTAGTGGAACCCGGTCTCACTTCAGTCTTTATATCTCCAGCATGTAAAACTCAGTTGTATCCTCTAAAGACTCGGTCTTATTTTTTTATTCAATTCACTCGCTGTGATTGACAAGGACCTCTTCATGAATATGTTAAGAAAGAACTGTTTCCTGGATATTATGTCCTTTCATATCTGTCATAACTAGAATATTCATGATGCTGTTTTTAACAGGCCTCGTATTGTAAAAGAAATATCACGGAAGCATGTTCTAGTTTTTATAAAGTCCAGGGAAAAATGAATGCCTTAGGGGCTGATAGGTAAGGTTTTTTTAACAATTTAGGAAATACAGTGTGACAGCTAGCAGAATATATATCAGCAAGCAGAAAGCTCTTAAATATCACAGTCACAAGTCTAGAACTGATATAGTGGTGGGCATTTTATATGTATTTTTGTTTTTCTCTGATGGCAGTAGCTTTGCAACTTATTATACATTTCTCCACTTAAAAATGCAATTATGAAATCAGATTTACTACTGCGTTTTTTTTTATTTCTGGACACAAAGTCTTTTTTCAGTCAAATCCTGCCGCAGCTCAGATGTGCATGAGCATACATCTTTGTTGTATGGGAATGCTGGGCTGGTTAATGCCAACTGCTCTTTGATAGTTCAGTGCTGGCAGCTCTGACAGTGAGGTTTATATTGCAGAGGAGAGGGCAGCAAAGTGGGGAAGTTGAAGAGCAGCCTCTTCTGTGCCAAATCAACTCGATGTGAAAAAATACACCTAGTGTTAGAGCAGGTTGAGTTACTTGGGGAAGACATTTTCTACACTGAAAACATGATATTGTCAAAACAATTTTTCCATTTAGTGGAAAATAATTATTTGATCAAAATATTTATTTCTATAATAAGTACCAAGGAGTATTTTGAACTAATTTAACATTGACTTGCAGTGTACTTTAAAGCAGTTTTGAAGATTGAAATACAGAATAAGATCATATTTATTGTCATAATTGCAGTTCTGTCTTAAAATGCCATATGTCTTTGACTTTAAAATTAAGCACGTTAGTTTTACTGGTTAGTTAAATAGTTACACTGGACAAATTTATAATTTTTTTTTTTTCCCTTTAAAAAGGTGCAGTAACTTCTAGGTAAAAGGAATTTTTCTTCCAGCTGATTCTAGTTGTTTCTGAATTCTCCTGGGCTGCAGAAGTGGTGAAGGCCCTGAGCTTATCCAGTGAAGTTATATCTGTTACCACAACATATAACAAATGGGACAGCCCTGATGCCTTTTGTTGTTCATTTGGTTTTTTTTCTTAAATAGGAATAAACCTGAGTACAGCACCGTATTTCCCATATGTTCACTGTGCAACTCATCTTGATGTTTGGTCAGCAGAAGGTGGCTTCTCCCAGGATTTGAGCACTCTTGTCCTCTTCTCAGTGCTCTGAGCAGCTCCTGGTGCCTGTGAGAGCCAAGGGTGGTTGCTGCAGAGCTCATGGTTTGTTGCCAGATCGACTTCATAAGCTGGGGGAGAATGCAGAAGATGCCTACATCTACACCTACAGGTGAAAGGCGTTGTATCTTATTAGCAATCTTAGTATCATAGAATCCCCCGAAGTAAATCGCTCCTGATCATAAGGCATGAAAGCAGCTCTTCCTAGAAGCATGTATGATCAGCATGCTTAGGAAGGTCTTTCTTATATGTCTGGAGTAGCGAGTCTTGCTGGATACTTTTGCTGCCAGAACTAAAGCCATGTATTCTTCAAGGAGGAGTAAGACTTATGCACCCTTGCCATTTTGGGTTGCGATCAGATGTCTTCTCAAAACTCTAGTTTTCATAGAACAGCTTTATGGTAGATAGAAGAGGTTCCAGTTTGCTTTGATAACACATTGATCACTGGGTGTAAGAGATTGTTCCTTTACATCATTGTCTCGAAGCTTCCTGGGGACACAGATGGGCAATGAGAACCACTCTAGGAAGTAAGTTTGTTTTTTTTTTTTTTTTAACCTCCAAACAGGTTTCTGATAGGTTTATACTTAACACCAGCTTTGTACCATAAGGTGCTGAGGATTCACTTCGCATGCTTCAATCCAAGCAACACAAGGGAAATCATAGGTGCTTATTTCTACTATGCTTTCTACCTGAGCAGGTTTTGCACCCTGATCACGTTCAGCAGGTTTTGTACAGGCATAAGCTATATGAGGTTGACCCAAGGCCTGCAATATGCTGTGCATGTCCTACGGATACTTGTATTGAAGGTATTAATGCTTTATTTCTGATAGGTAATAGGCTCTTAAAGACTTCAGGAACACTTTACTTCTTTAAGTCACTGGCTTTGCATCATAAGTCACTGCTGATTCATTGAGATCTCAACATAGGTTCACAGGATTTTTCCACAGGCATCATTGAACTAAATACTAAATTACCTTGGTCTTTGTAACCTCTGTCTCTAGCTCTAATGGCTAAAGGGGAAATGGCAAAGCAGAGCCTGGTGAGTTAAATCTGGATGCTGTCTGTCTAAAACATGATTAAGTAGGGGAAAAAAAAAAAAAAAAAAGGAAAGCAATCAAAGTGGTGTTTTAATGCCAAAAGCAGTGACTAAAGAATGCTGCTGGCTTCTGTCTTAATCCATAAAAATCCCACAGCCGGAATGTATATGGAATAATCCTATATGAAAGAAACACAGGAAGCCACATTGGCTTATAACAATCCATGGGTGTTAAGCCATGCTTGTCAGCATTATAAAACAAAACAAATCTCAAACTAAACAAACAAAAAAAACAACAGGTTATGACTTGCAGTACTGTATATGTGGATTTCTCCTTAGGTGTATGTGACTGTATTCCCAGTTCTAGCAAAATTCAGGTAAATCAAAAGAACTGTGAACTTACTTTTGCTTATCATAACATTTGAGTTAGGAATTTTCTCCTGATTTGAATAATGCGTGTAAGCTAGTGTTAAATGAGTAGTAATTAAAGAAGTAATAATGGTCAGGATCTATGTATGTTTGTGCAGAGGTTCTGCACTGCTGTTAAAGTTCCATCATTTAGGCATTGAGTGGTTTTAAAGGTGCAAGAATAGAACAGTTTGACCAGTTCTGACAATAATTTGAAAGCCCAGCCAACATGGGCAAATGCTCTTTCACTGTGTCTGAAATTCGCAACAATGTGTATATGGAATATCAGTCCTCTAGGATTTTTACTTAATTCTTCTTGGATGTACAGTTCTCTGAAGCTGGAGACACCATGGTGATGCATTTATACGAGGAAACTTGAGCTAAAAAGTCAGACAATTCTGTGTTTGAAAGTATGCACAGCCTGGGCAGTTAGGAAGTGCTGGTGTGAAGGATGAGAAAAGAAGAAAAGTGACAGCTGGAACAGGAGAGTTGAGCAGTTGCACTGAAACAGCAAAATGGTGGGAGAGGCGAATTGTGAGTTGGGAAGAAAAGAAATGGCACTGAGAGCTTTTGGGCAGAAGGTGAAAGCAAAAGCGTATTCAAAGAATGTTGAAAGTTAAATCTGGAATGACTTCTTGAGGTAGTGACTATTTTACTGTGTAGCACCACTTAGAGCATCATGGAGAACCAATTAGGCAACGGCCTGGTGCTGCTTCCATGGGGACCCTTAACTGTGGTGTGGGCAATGTGGAGATGGTTGCATTTACAACAGATGCTGCTTTTCCTTTTCTAGCTGAAGGAACTACCCTGAGTGGTGACAGGGTAGTGCTGCTCACTGTGCCCATCTGTCTATTGGATATAAAGCAAGTAGTTTTGAATGACCTGTGCCTTGCAGCTAGGTCAGATGGGCCTTAGTTCCTGATGAAATCTTGGTGTCTGACTAAGCTTGACTGCAGGGAGTATTTTAGTGCTATATTTCTGAAAACATACGGGAACTTTTTTTTAGTGTACTGCAGCATTCTCCTAAGAAATAATTGTGAGATGAGTAGGGCAGTGTGAGCAGTCAGTTTAAATTGAATGTAGCATAAGGTGATATCTTCCCTGTTGTCTCTGAAAAGAAAACGGGAAAACATCTCGCCGAATAGATTTCACAGTGAATGAAGCAGCTCATCATCTATAATTGTTCCATGAAGTGTTCACCTAAGTCTATGTTTTGCTAGCCACCATTTTAGCAGATGTTAAAGAAAGAACACTGTGGATCTTTTGTACAGCACCTCTAATTCTGAGTAATTAGAATGGAAAGACTTTCAAGTTGGCTTCAAGTTTTAGGTTGTTATATAAATAAGTTCACAGGAATCTGAAATGCTTTACATAAATCTGACAGCAACTATAAAAGGCTTTTGAACATTTTTGTTGCCAAAGTCCCAGGGATTGCTGGAATCTTAAATAGCCTGTTTTAAGCTTCAATTCAGAAGCTTTTTGTCATGTTTAATAATGTGGTGAATAATTCCTCTTCTGTTAGTAGTTTCCACTTTTATAATCCACAAGGATCTTTGAGGCATGGAATGGATCTCTTCCAGAGCCATAAATGTTAGGGGTCTTTCCTACCCCAAACTCAAAACAGGTGTTTTAAGTTCTCTTTTTTTGTCTGCCTGTCTTTTATGCCTAGCATCTTCTAAAGAGCTGTCATTAGAAGATGCTGGATTGAAAAGTTGTCAGTTATCTGAGGAAACTGTATTTGAAATATCAAAGTATCATACTAACCACAAGGATAAGTACATCTTAGAACCAAGCTTGTGACACCTAACTTTATTAGTGAGAAGTCGGCAACAGGAAAATGGTGGGATACATGGCTCAGACACTGCCCAGGGTGTCTGGTTAAATGAGGGGCACCCATATGTTTTTAGGGGAACTTGTGTTGCAGAGTAATAGTTAAAAGCTGAATTCATCTTGGAAAGGCGAAGCATGAAGTCTGTTTGCAGAGCTCAGAAATACATGTGCCTGTTGTCTGTAGGTGATATGGGATGTTGTTGCTGTGGTCACTGCCAGGCTGGTAGTTCTTAGAGCTGCTCATTCAGAACTTCATTTCAATTTAATAGAAATGAGTGAAGCCTTGCCTGCTTTACATTTTGTTACATTTTGTGCATTTTGTGATGTCATTCTTAATACGAGTAATGCTGTTCCTGTACCCCATGCAGGTCAGTTTTTCAAATTGGTTTTGTGCTAGCTATTATAGTTCTGCTGGTTTTCTTTTTTTTTTTCATGCTCTTAAATTGCACTGATGTGTGTTTGTTGCAGTTCTGAAGCAGGCTGCAAGAAATCAGCTTTCATAGGTAAACAGGTAGGTTCTCTATTCAGTCTGCTTGTTGAAATTTGATTTGCAAGGATGGGAATGTTTGTGCTTAACTTTGTGCTTTGTGAATAAGTCTTGGGAGTATTAGGATTTAAGAGAGTGTTTATGAAAATACATCTCTATTGGAGTTAAACAGTTTTTCTTAGAAGTTCTTTGAGTTTCTTCCTCTTCATTGCCACCATGAAGCAGCATTAATTCCCGGTTGTGCTGTGGAGGACTCATTTGGTAGCAAAATCATTTCAGAAAGTATCTTGCTGTATAAATATTGGAATGGTAAATGCTCTTTTTAGGGCTGCACATATCAAATGGTATTTATGTTGTTTATTTCTGATAGCTGAGGTCCACACTAGAGCTTTTGGGAAATAATCATTCTAGGATATGTGAGTATTCTGAATAAGTGCCTAAGATCCAAAATCACGGAATTCGACACGGATTCATTTTCTAATAAGAACAACTTTAAAGTATTTTAGAATAATGAATCATATGTTTTCAAATCACTCTAAAAATGAAGCTTGCTTAATTAGAAAACATAGTATAAATGGAATTTTCACTTTCTGATTGAATAAAAGGTTTATCTATGTATTTTGAAACCTATTACTGAATCTACTTCTGTGATATCAATGCCTTGCATTGTTAAGCTCTCATCAGAAGACACAATAAAATTGTTTTCTTTTCATGAATAGATCTGCTGTTTTGCAATCAAACGTCTCTCTGCCATATATTTTTGTTCACCACTTTCCAGTGTTTTCTCTTTAATCAGGTTCTTTTATTTGTTGTTATACGCTTTCTGGGAGTAATTTTTCCAATCCAGGGGAACTTTTCCATTCCAGTTTATTTAGTTTTCTTTAATCTCCTTATATGATTCTACAGACTAGCAAGCTAGGCTGTTTCCTCCCCCTACACACTCTTTATTGTATGGCCTTCTTATTACACAATTTCCAGTATCTTATGGCACACTCTTCTACCTCGCTTTGCTATTATTTCCAACAGATTTAACATTCAGCTGTCCACATCCTCTTTATGGATATATGTATAATGTATGGTTGACAGTACCATCCCATTAATTTTTAATAAATTGGCTCTTTATCCAGCGTTATCTAATAAAGATAATCATCAGAGTGCAGTGTCATACTGTAGTGCCCAAGTAATTTTTAATATTCCTTACTTCATGTGCAGATTATCTTTTTTTCCTACTGTAGTGTACTGTCTTAACCACATTTCCATTACGATGTTGAAAATCCACTCATTTCACTCCTAATACCTTGCAGCTTAGGATGGGCAGTAAATGGCACAGGAGTCTGAAGACATTCTTTAAATTTCTAGCCATCACTGGCCACTCAAGCTCCTGTTTTATTCTCATCTTTTTTTTTTTTTAAGAGCAGCTAATTACTAAATCAAACTGTAAAATAAACCAAACCAGCTCATCTTTGCTGATCCATTGAAGTCTTGGTGTTTCTAATTGCTTGTCTTTCATAATGGTGTTCGCTCAGTGTCTACTCAGTAAGTGGAAGATCTCTCACAGGCTAGTTTTCTTTTTCTTAGGAAAGTGATATTTTAACTTCTTGAAGTGTGTAACCTCTTCTTTGTGCTGTGAATAATGCTGCTTCCCACTCGTGCTCTAAGCCATGCAAGTGTAGATTTAGCGCTTTTAAAAGATAGGAATGAATGGATTTAGTGGAGGAAGTGTCAGTGCAGCCAACTACTGACTCTCCATATGCACCTTTCATTTTCTTTCTAGAGCCAGTTTCTGTAAATCTTACTCAGCTGAGAGCTGTCAGAATGGCCAGCAATCATGCTATGTTGTAGAGAACATGGGGTGGAATAGGGAGTGTTCCTCACAGGGGTTTTCTTTACCCCAGTGGTTGCAGCCTTCAGCCAGTCCTGGTTGGAACAGGAGGACAGGAATGGAAGCATTACTGAGCAAACACTTGATTTCTGGTAATTCAGAGGTGCAAATGGTAAATCTTTATTTTCATATTGAGTATAGATTGCCTTTTAAAACTGAAATTGCAACTTCTGTATTAAAATGGGCTTCCATTCAAGTCCTTGAGGTTGGTCTTCTGTCCCAGCTTTGCTCGCTCCTCTGATTTTTGGTGAAGACAATAAATACCTTCCACTCTAAATATTTAGTATGCAGTTAAATGTTAACCATCTGCTGCATCACCTTCTAGCCTGTCCATACACTGGTGTCTCTCACAGGCTTCATTTCCCAGCCTATCCCCATGGCTGCTCCAGAGGCAGAATCTCCTCGTGCCTTCCTGTGCTACCCAGCCTATTACCTATGTTGCTGAGGCACCTTGTGCTTACTTGCCAAGGCAAACCTAGCAGGGTCCTTATCCTCCACTGTTACAGCACCTCAGCATGTCCCACTCTTTGCCCCCAGTGGAGGGGCAGGGCCCTGGGACACAGTGCTGTGATTTAAAGGTTTTCTCTGACCTGTGTGGGCCTGTCAGAGCAGTAGTTTGATTTTTTTATTACTGGAAAGTGTAGATGTAATCATGATCTGATAGGCATGTGTTTTGTAATTGATCTTCAGATACAGGCAGTTCTCTGGGGAATAGAAATATGAAATTGCCAGTTGGATTCTGAACACTTCTGAAAGATATTTGTCTATTTCTTTTGTAAGAACTAAAGTGCCATCTGTATATCAGTGTATATATGAAGTCCCTTCCTGATAAGTAAGTGGCTCTTAAAACTCAGGAGATAACATTCTTTTAATTGCTGTCTTGAACGGATGCTGACTGTCTTCATTATTAATGCCAGCTGGATTTGTGTTACTGTTTGATTTATCAGAGGGCAGAGTTTTTGTGCTGAAACAAAGGCATTTCAGTTTTGAGTTGCTAAAATGCTTCATAAAATCAAGATTTATGTTAAAAGAAAATAGTGATTAAAAGAAAATCACTGGTGGATTTCTCATGACAAAAGTGTCCCTATCAGATCCTTCTAAAGCTGGAGACAAAGATAGTGATGTTCCACACACATGGTCTGTGGGGAAGCCTTGGTAGCTTCTCGGACTGTAAGAATTTGGCTTTTGGTTTGATGTCATGTTTTCAGAGGGCTTTGTGCTTTTTCAAGACCTTAAGATAATTTGAAATATCACTGACGTTTTTTGATGTCCTTCAAACAGAGATTGCAGAGTAATATTCAGCTACAAAGAACATCGTTGTCACCTAATCTGACTGAGGGAATGAGACAATACTGACTGAAACAGGAAAAACAGTTGATGGATTTCTGGCTGAAGAGCTGTGCTATTTGTCTGGGTGCATCTGCACTGTAGGTGGGGGCAGCTCTTGTAGTGGTGCTGAATCACAACTGTTTCTAATTTCAGTACCCATCCAGCAACTGGAATTTAAGAGCTAGTCTAAAATCTTCAATTTTATCTGCAGTTCATTTTAGTTATTTTAGAATGAAAAAGAACAACCACGGCTCTTAGATATTGGCTGCTTCACAGAGAAATGGTTCTTTCCTGCAAAGGAGATAAGACATCTCCCCAAGCCCACTGGAATACATCTTGTGCTCCTTAATGAAGCCATGCCGTCGTTATCCTTTATTTCCCATTTTGCCTGGAAATGTATCTGTATTTTTTTAATATTACTAAAAAAAAAAGAATGTCATATGCTGTAACATTAAAATATTAGAAATAATTTGAAATGAAATGACTTGGTGGTATGTTACAGTGAGTGCACTTCTTTTAAGACAGCGCTCTTGCTTTGTAATTTTGCTTCATTGGCCCAAGAGCTAGCAGCTGGAAAGGCTGAGATGATAGGGAAATTCTGGTCATACCACCACTGACTTAAGTGGGACGAGGGTGTCACTCCTAGAAATAATTTGGTTGTAATTGTTAAAATGGGGTGAACACATAACATTCTCCTGCTGAGTATAGAACTTTTTATTTTTAGAGCTTTGATTGGGAGTTTATGATATTCTGAGAAATACGTGGCATTAGTTCTGTTTCAGAGCAATCTGCTTGCTAAGTAGCTGCTGTCTGGTTTGTGCAGGATTTCTGCTTCCTAAAGTTATCCCATTAGCTTAACTGTTATCCCATCAGAAGGAAAAGAAGGGCAGTTATTGTAAGAAGCTGCGCAGATGCTTTATCTCACTTTAGCCAAGAAAGCAGTATTGAGTGAGAATGGGAGCAAAATCCCTGAGAATACATAGCTATTTCTGTATGCTGTCCCCAGGGGCAGAAGCCTTTATCCATTTCAAGTCCTTTTAACTCTCTCCTGTAGGCCGTGTTTACCTTGTGAAAGAATTTAGTAATTACTTGTGTCACCAGCTTGATGTGCTTCAAAGTGAAGATAGATGATTTTACAAGAGATGTTAAAATCTCAGTTGCATGTGCTGATGATTTCTGTGGCTGATGCCTTCCATCTTGTCCTCCCCACTCCCATATCTCCATCATCACTGCTGGTGCTTTCCCAGGCATTGCTACTGTGGCACTTCTGTTATGGTTAAAAAAAAAACAAAGAAAAAACCACAGCATCCTCTATTGTTTTTCTCTAAAGCTGTCTGTAGAAAAACAGTAACAGGTCAGTAACAGGTCACAAATTCATTTCTGAAAGAAGTAAAGTGTTTGGAAAAGTTGACTCGAAATAAAAGAAATATGATTACTTTGTGCGCTATTTGCACACAGAGGCTATTTTTGTGTGAGAATGTGCTATTTGCCCTGCTGTGCATGCAGTCAGCAGTGCCTGTTAGACTTCTAACTCAAATGTGAAAACTGCAAATCCACCACGTGCTCTAATGAGAGCATCAGCAGGGGCTGTGGTGTGGTTGTACCAAGTTTTGTCCCTGGCTCTGAAGGTCTGTGCAGGTCCTTGGGGTGGGGACTTGGTTTGTGGTTCAGGGATGTTGAAAATAGCTGCCTGCATGCATCAGCTTGTGCTGTTCCAGTCTTCAAATGAGCTGTTATTTGATATGAGCAACTGTGATTTTTTTTTTTTCATTTTCCTTTTAGTATGTACAGATATTTATGTATGCTCTGGAACTTTGATTTAGTTTGTACATTCTCAGGAGGCAAACAAACCCAGAAACTTCCAGAGCGAGGATTTGTTGAACCAGAAGACAGGACCTGCAGATTTGAGAAACAGAATCTTTCTCTTGATAAAAACTGAAGCCCTGGGGCATACACATATGTACACAATAAATATCAATGCACAAAGCTTTTCACCAGAGAATTCATTTTGGGAACAAAGATCTGCAAGTCTGTAATAAAAATTATGTAATAAAAGGGAAAAGGCAGAGAATGAATGTGAAAACGTACTGTACTCTGGCCCATCTCCATCCCAAACCCCCGTGACGACCAAAAGTGAGGTTAACTGGCTTTTACATTTCAAGCACCGTGGAGGCAAGTTGAGCTGTAACTTGGTCATACTACCTCTGTTTTTCAGTCTGTTTGCATTTTATGAATAACAAATCATCTTACTGAAGGAAAGCCATCTCTGAGCCTGGAAATATTGCAAACCAGTAACTAGCACTACGGTAAAAATAATGTTCAGTTTCTCTGGCAGGCAGGTACCTTCAGCAGTATGCTAGGCTTTAATTCAGTTGTGCTGCGTGTTATAAAATCATGGCACATCTGCTATCATGATCTCCAATGGTATTATTTATAATTTGCGTGAAATTGAAGATTTGACAGATGCTTTATGAACAAGTGCATTGACATGGTTGCAGCCACAGGTAGCTTATCATGCAAAGCTGATACAGAAATTGAAGCAAGGGAATTCAGGTGGTATTTGCCTTTAGTTTCTTCGACCTAAATTGCTAGGTTTATTACTTGAAACAGGGAAGAGGTCTAGCCAGATTCCTTAAAGTAGAAGGATTTTCTCTTAGGGTGAGGGAAAAAGCCTATAAACAAATGTTTAGGAAAAAAGGTGAGGCATGAATTGGAGAGAGTGGACCTTCATTAATGAGGTTGGGATAATAGGCTCTGAGAGATGTGTGAAGGGAAGGAGGTGGTACCTGAGGAAGCACACTGAGAAAATGAAATATTTAGTGATTATGTTTTGACTAGAGGGAGGTGAGTATATATGTGGGAAGTGACAGGTATGCTTGAAAGCTCAGAGACTGAAACATGCAATGTTTGTTATGGAATTGGTTAAAAAAAATGTGTGTATGTACGTATATGTGTATATATATATGTGAAATGAAGATTACAAAAGGCTGAGACTGAGGACAAAACTAAGGTATTGTGCTGATATTTGTCCAACAGGAGGTATTTATTTGCAGGTGAACTTAACCTGATCTTCTGCCTTAATGGAGTTTCTTTTCAGCTATCAAAGGGTCAGTTTGTGATTTAGGAAGAGAGATGCATTAGAGGGGTTCCCCTTTTAATGCCAAACTCCTGACATGTTAGCCTAGTTTTTCTCATGGATAATGAGCTTGCAAATTGAAAATGCTTTCATAAACATCCTGGCTTTGCCAGTGGCAGAATTGGCCACAGTGGACAGGTTTGCTTGGCATAGTCCCCCTCTTCATCCCTTGTGGCTTTCATTTGGGAAAAATAATAAACTTCCTTAAAAAGCTCTCTTGGATTTGCATGCTATTTTAGATATGTGCTTTTTTCATTGGGTGAGCCAAAATGTTAAACCAATTACAAAGGCCTTCTGCAGTGGTATCACTTATCAGTTCTCTTCTGCTGGCTGCCTTCTCTGTGACCAGAATCTGTGCATGGCTCTAGCACGTCCTCACTAAGCTTTGCACTGACTATCTGTGCAGCACTGGCTTTACAGAGAAACTAGGGTTCTGCCCTATTTAAGCACTTTCCTATCAGTAAAGTATAATCAAAGATCAAACATAGCCTGATTCAGGATTTCTTGTGGTCACTGTAGCCCGAGATTAAAGCTAATTACTTGATAGTATCAGTCAGTCAATCAAAAAGCCTTGTAAAAATCAATACAGCTCGTAACATAATAATATCCTTTGTCCAGGCTCTTTATACATCATCTGCCACCTTAATTGGTGCTGATGTAGAGCCACACAATGGTTTGAATCAGTCTAGATTTGTTTAAGCAGTGACACTTTACGTTGCTAATGCAGGGTGGTTAATGTCGTTCCTCCAGTTACTGACCTTGGAGCAGCTGTTCCTAGATTTCTTATGAAAATTGTCATTACCCTTTGGTTGTTTTCATTCTCCTGCTTTTCTTTCTGGATTACTCTTGACAAGAAGAGTCCTGAGCTAAGTCTTAACTGATTGCTGAGCTTATTTTTGTAGCTGAATCTGAATTATTTTGCAGCAATGAAGTTCTTATGGTAGCAAAGCAAAATTAAATTTCTTGAGTGTGTGACCTCCAAAATGATGATACTACACATCATAAAGGTTACAGATCAGCAGTAAGTACCTAAAAGAAGCCTTCTCCTTAACTTATTCACATCTTGTTCCCTATAATGCATATTAATACAGAATCTGAAAGTAGTGGTGCTGGCCTTTCAGAAGTGTGGAGGATGGATTGTTTTTTTGTTTTGTTTTGTTTTTTTAAATCCTCATGAAGCCATTTGGATTAACCAGCTCACTGTCACCCAGTGCATCAGGCAGCTGCTCACACTGCAGCAATAGCATCCTCCAAACTTTCCTGAGCCTGAGAAATTTATCAACGCTGTCACATTTAGAAATTTTCTCTTCCTGCAGTATGAGCTACAGGGATTTACAAACTTAGTGGAAGCTTTGCAAATAAATGGGATAAATTCCCTGGGCCAAATCCAGGTCTTGTTGAAATCAAAGGATATGGTGAAAGTGATTTTTTTTGGAGATGAAAATATGGTTTAGCAGGCAGCTATGTTTACCTTGGAAGCTGATGGCTACTGGAAGTAAATACAGAACCTGAAATGAGATTTCACACTTGGTCAAAACTCGTTGCTAATTGACACTTAATGCAAGGTGCCATGATAACCATGTTAACAGACAAAAAGTTGCATATTCTGTGTATTAGCTGAGTGTATTTGGTTTAGTTATGCTAAATGATCTTGCAGACAGCCCATTGCTATAGTCAGTACAGCCTTCTGGTAGCATTTCAGGGCTGCTGATGACAACAAGCTGCTGCTGTGGGTACTGGATGGCACATTCTGTGTTTCCAGCTCTTGGGTTCCTTGTCTTTAAGCAAAGACGGCTTTGTATTCTGCACTTAGCTGGAGGGGTTTTGGTCTGTGACTTGAGCTCCCATTTGCTGTGGTAATGTGAGTGATACTGGTGATGGTGATCTTGGGGCTGTCAGTTCAATGCCTCACCAGTCCCTTCACCTTTGAAATGGGTGGAGTTAGAACCAGCTAACCTCCTCCTGAGGGTTATCAGCACAGAATCCTGCAGGAACGTGGTGAGCTCTCTAGTGCTGCTCTCTGTGAATGCTGTCAGGTTGCATTAGGGTCTCTCTTTCCCTCCTTAGGCTCAGAGAGCCACAGTGAGGGTTTTCTTGTTCACAATAAAAGGATTAAAAACTACAGTAGTGAAAAGATGGCCACTGTCTGTCCTGTGTGTTTATTTTCTGGAAGAAATGAAGAGATTCTTTTCTCTTTAGTTATGCGCAGTATAATCACAGGACTTAATCAGGAGGCATAACAGGAAAAGAAATTTCAGTAGATCCAAATCCAAGGGAACACAGCTATCTTACTTCATCAAGGTCTATTAACAAGGTGCAATTTACAAGCTTTGATAGAAAAGTAAATATATCTGCTATTAGTTTAGCATTTAGCTGACTTAGGTAAAGAAAAACAGCCTCAAAATAACCTTCCTTTAAGTCTCTTCAGGCTTGTCTACCACATCTCATTCTCATATTTACACAGGATGGGAAAAAAAAGCCTGAAACGGAATATTGCAGTGATTCAAAACCTTTCATCTGAGTGTCTCCCAGTGTGTTATTCACCATATCACAACAGAGCTGATCACACCCTTCAGATTTAATTGGCAAATCCCATTGTTATAAGGCCTCAACATATACTGAAGTGTCTCTGTTTTCCAGTGAGCATGCAATGTGCTATTCTCTGATGAACACAATGAATATTTATGTTATTCCTATCTTCTCTGAGAGATTCAGAACCCTTTTGTGGTAGCTGCATCCTTCAGGACTTTTCCCTTTGTTTTCTATTTCAAGCCTTAATATTTTTAGTGGTTGTAAAATGGATCTCACCAGTTCCTTCTGTCACTGCTAGGTCTGGGTTCCTGGCCAGATGCTTATGGTATTGTCCTTGGGGGGGAAGAAAAAAAAAAAAAAAAAAAAAAAAAAACACAACTATTGTTGCTCATCAAAATGATAAACTGGAAAGTGAACATTGGCAACAAAGGCTATCTTCGTTAATTTCCATAATGTAGCACAAAAAGCAAAAGTTTATTTCTGCGCTAAGGATGTTGCTGCCTCCTGCTAACCTTCCCATAATGATTTTCGCAGAAGTTCCACAGCATAAGGGTAAGTTAGAATCTTGTTACCAGTGTGCAATTTGTGAAGTCCTTTTGGTAGAGGAGGTGCTAACAGAAGATCCACGTTTTGTCTTAAAACTAATCCAAAACTGTTTAACTTTCCTTTACTAATGGGAGGAAAAAAATGTTATCATGCCAGAAATATTCACAATAGTCAATTACATCTTTAATGAACATCCGTATTGTGCTTGAGAATATAAGATTAACTGAGATATCATGTTAAATACTGTACAAGTGCTAGAATAATCCCAAAGCTATCTGCAACAGACAATTCCAATTTTATTTAAATTCCTATTTTCTTGTAGATATCATTGTCCTTTCCAAGGGATACAAGGTTTTACTATTGATTTTACAGGGGGTTGTCAAGAGTATTTGTGAAGCTTGAATTGATTTAATGTCAAAGTCCAAATACCACATTACCCCTCTGGAAATCTAATTAATTGAAATATATGCCATTTTAGCATATTTGTAGTGAATGCTGTTAACCAACACCTGTAACAAACAGTTTAGCTGCATTTCCCAGGGTAGCAGAAATGAGGTTATCTTGATAACTACAAAGAGCAGGGTTTGCAGTGGATGCAAGTTTTATTCTTATGATTTCCTATTGATTGAATTATATCTGGATGTGAGATGTGACTTATACCTAGCATCTCTTTTCGTATAGGTTGTGCAATGTATATACAACTTGTGTAGTAAACTTGTTCTTCTATTAACTAGAATAAATGCAGCAAGATAGTAATTTGTGTTTATATTTGATAAAGCAAATTCTGTAGGGGGAAAAAAAGAGGAAAAATATAAGATAGTTGGCAGGGGTCAGTGGCTCAGCATTACTGTCGTGGAAACTTACGATAAGGGTCAGAAAGCTTGTTTGAATTATGGCCAACCCTCTATAGGTTATTATATAAATGTGTTGCCTAAATATATCATAGGGACTTGGATTTTGAGACTTAATAGAGTAAAAAGCACAGTAAGACTTCATTTATCTGAGCTCCTGTTCCAAAGAAAAATCCCAAAATTAGTGCCTCAGCCAAAACTTCCAGCCTGAGAATTCTGGTGATGGTAGCTTTCTATAGGTATTTAGTGTGTAATAATAGCACGGTTAGAAACTGAAATGAAAATTTTTGAGACTCATTCTCCTGGAACTATTTCACATCATAGTCTTTCTGTCAATGTACTTTCCCAAGTATCAGGGCTGATCTTTTAGATGATTTTAGCTTTAGTCATTCAGATAAGTGTTATTTTCTTCTGCCACAAAAGAAGTTATTTGTAAGCAGATCTTTAATTACTCTGAAGAATGTAATTTGAACTGCTCTGAGGTAGGATGCACAATGCTTAAAAATAATAAAACATTTAAAAGATTCAGTCATTTTTTTTCAGACTGTTGCATCTAAGTGACATGACAAAATCCTACAGGCAATTAATGATATTGTCTGCCTGCTTCCCAAGGGATGCTTTCAGAATGTACACCTCTGGCATAACGATGCAGAGATACAATAGCATGCTGTCATCATCAATAATATTTATTTTTCTTTCAGAATTTGATCATACATACTGACAATCTAATGATTTTGCTTGAAGATTTCGGACTGGTAGAAACTATGCATATATTGTTTAGTTACCTAATTTGGAAGATGGTTGCATGCATCAATATTTATTATCCTGAATGCAGAGGACACCCTATATTAGCTTTTGTTGGGGGGGAAAAAAATAGATCTTTTCTTTCTTTTGACCAACATAAATTACCATACTGTCCTCAGAGGGGGCACTGGAGTGAGGAAAAATAATTAGTCACAATGTGACTAACCTTGAGATGAATACTCAAACATGACAATGGTCTGAAATGCATTTCTGAAATTCTCAGCTGTAACTGGTGCTAATTGCCTACAAGCTGACTGGTGAGAATGGGGCTGCACTGCTCGTCATCACTGCTGCAGCAGTTGGTGAACAAGTCACTCAGCTGGTGCTTTTACTTAGGGCCAACGGAAAACTTATGAACCAGCTTTTCTCTTTCCAGTTAACAAACAATAGAGTAAAAACAGCTGAAACACATCTTTTCTGTTTGTAAAGGAAAAGTGACTTTTAATGTGACGTGCCACATCTTTTTGTTTCTTTGTGGTTTTTTTTTTTTAATAACATCATCAGGCCCATCAAAATCTTCTGATTTTCTCCATATTGAAACAAGGTGGCTTTAAAATAGTGCGTATGGAATTTCAAATGAAATGTAGATCTCATTTCCATATCACTGTTTTCTTTACTCTTTTTTTTCATCAGAAAACAGTCAAGGAGTCATTATATTTTCCAGCAAGCTGTCTTGTACACCCTGAAGGGAATATTATAAGATTAAATGCAGAGTAGCATTCCTCTAGCAAGGTGAATGTTTCTCATTACAGAGATCCCTAGTTGATCTCCTAAATATAATTCCCTGTAATAATGTGAAACTTCTGAATTATTTATTGTTTCATATTAGATCAGGAGTATAATTTCTGAAAATAAATTTATTGTCATGAGCAAATCAGCTTATGAAGGTTATCTGTAACCATGGAATGAAAGAGAACAGATGCTGTATTTTGAGAGACTATCTATTGTCGCTTCTCTTTGGCTTTTAGGAGGAAGCTCTAAATGTGGATTTAAAAATTGATGAACCGTGATTCTGTTAATGCGTGAGCTTTTAGTCATAGCACTCTGTGTCTTTATTTTATTCATTCAAATAGAAATATCTCTTGGAGTGAAGATCTGTGATTGTGTCCTTCCCTGCATGCCCATGATACCAAGAATGGCCTGGGCACTCCAAAGTGTGGGTGGCAGCACCATGTAGCACGTCTTAGCTCAGTGCTTCGAATGCACGAGCCACAGAAAACACCATCTGTGCTCTACAGGTGAACTTTTAATTTAGTCTCTCTGGAAATTAACTGCCTTCACTGCTATGCCAGGTGGCTTTCATTTCGTGCAATCCCCACTCCTTCAGTGGATGGATGTGTCCCAAGTTTCCAGCTGTATCAGCAGTTTTGTTGCCTGTACTGATGCAACTTCAGTGAGGGTCCTTCAAGTGATCTTTCCCAAGGGGGTTCAGTGCTGGATGTTCAAGTTCAGTTGAAATAACAAGGTGGACATAGGGAACATAGAGACATAGGCATAGCTGAACATAAAGGTGTGCACAGAGGGCATGAGGGTCCTGATAGAGATGGAGGTTCCCATTGATGCAGTGGTTACTGCAGCCGTGGTGTTTAGGGAGAGCTGAGTGTTGGAGGTAGAGGAAAGCATTTCAAGGTGGTGCAGACTTCTCTCTTGCTTCTTCCCTGATATATTCTCTCTTTCTGTGTTTTGAGGTATATTTCCACAAACTGGAGAAGTGGGTGAGCAATGAACTGCATGTCTCTCTCCTGATTGCAGAGAGAGGGCAGAGCTTTTGAGTTCTCTTGGCAGAAATAGGGCCTTCTTTCTGTATGCACTGACAAGCAGCTGGCGTTGCCATCTCAGGGCATTCCTTGAAAGTGTTTAATAGCCCCTTGTTAGCAAATTAGAAATACAACTGTTTTTCAGCCCATTAGTTAAAATAAAGCTATAAGAAATCCTCCAAAGAATGACTTTTCCCCCAGATCTTGGCTGAGTTGCAGATCAAGCCTTTACTGTTATATATCTGATCAGACACGCACACACACACACACACACACACACACACACACAAAAAGTGAGCCATGCTAGACTGAAGGACCCAGCAGGTGAAGTGTCAGTCTTCTGTCTGGGACAGAGGTTTAAGTCACAGTTGAAGTTTCAATTAACAGGACCTCGTGGTTTCCTGTTGTGACTCTAATGGATAACGGTTCGCATTAAAGACATCTAAATGTAATTTAGCACATTTTGGTGCAGATGGCTGTCTGTGTTGAGGAGATGGCCACCTGGTGACTGTATTATTTTTCACCCCTGAAGAATGGTTGCTGAGGTCAAGTCTTCAATCATTGGCAGGGCTGTGGAGAGGCACTTGTGCTGTGACTCCGCATGCCACCTGGCCTCTCTAATTAAGAACTACCATTTTCTGCTTTGATAGCCTCTCTGCCTTGATATAAACAGAATCCAGTATGATTGCAAACATTTGAAAATAATGAACGCTTTCTGGATCAGAGAAGGCAGAATTGGATGATTTTTAGTTTTCCTCTTTCTGTTTTGTAATTAAAAATACAAAAGTAAGGGGAAAAAATGTTTTGTTGTGCTCCTGCCTTGTAGTGTACTTTTGGGAACTGATCTGAAGTTGAAATCATGCCTAAATCATTGCAGCTGATCAGCAGCAAGCAATTGCAGAACTCCTGTGTGCTGCAGTTTCCTTAGCTGGCTTTTAAGTTGGGAAAGATACTTCCAGGCCGTTTGTGCAAGAATTTTGTTACAAAATGTTTTAATTATGAACAATTAAGTAGTTAGCTGAGAGTCAGAAAATGCATTTCTTCTATTCTAGTGCATCTGATTATTCAGACTGGTGAAGCTTTTGAGTACAAATTCCAATAGAGTTTACATAATGCATGTGAAAGACCTTCCTTTTAAATATTAAAATACAAAATTATAATTTCAGCATCAAGCTGGGAAATGATTCATTATTTGGATAATCAGAGAAACAAAGATGTGCTGGCTCAGATGTAATATGATCCTTTTGTGAGATTCATTAAATGGAGCCCTTGACTTCTGGAATCCATATCACTGTTCTCTGTTTTAGGGGATTAAATTCCGTTATAGATTATATTTCATTCAACCATAGTGGATTAGTTGCAGTTTCTACCTTTTAATTAAACAGCTGCTGTAACTAAACACAAATTTGAATTATTTAAGAGTCCACAGTATTTTAGTCAACTCGCAGTACTTGGATTTTTTAATTATATGAAGCTATACATTTTTTATGATGAAGGCTTTAGTCAGATCAATCGACAGCCGCTAATAACGTATCCTTCCTGGAAGGCTGAAACATTTTACCAGAGCATGAAAGAAGCAAGAGTAAATCAAAAGCCAAGGCTATCAAAGATGATGTCTGTCACCTAATTTTGCTTTGTGGCTTTTGACAAACTATTTTTGTTTGTTTTGCTTTCAAAGTATTCTAGTGCCCTAGTGTATTGTCCAATTTCTGGTATCTGTCTCATTATATCCAAGTGTAAACACCACAGTAATGTTAAAAAGGTGGTAATTGTGCTAGATTAATGAGCATCAAAACTCGGATCAAAAAACGACACTGGGACTGTGTCAAAATGAATCTACAGTTAAGAGTTTTGCTGAGTAAGAATCGCTCCAGTGAATGCTCAGAATATTTCTTTATCACATATATTTAAAGTAAATCAATCAGTCAAGTATTTGTTATCAGTGAGAATCTTTGGTTGACATAATTCTTTATACATGGTTGAGGTTTATGTCTAAGACCCTTCTTTTCTTCTCTTGGAAATAATGCTCAGAAATAGTCCTCAGGCAGGTATCTTGAAAATGAAGAGCCTAACAATAAGTAACAAGCTACAGGTGGGTATGTATGAGCTTGTCCAAAGGCAGAGTGGATTCTCATCAGAACCAGCTGTGTATGTTTGAGTGAGAATGGGCACACAACAGGAGCAGTCCCTGACCTTTGTTGCTGGAGGTCTGATCTCACAGGAGCTGGACGCAGGCTTTTCCTTATTGAAACCTTATTAATGTCACTGGATAGTCAAATATTTATCCAAGGTCTGCAACTTCAGCACGCAGACCTTCTATCTTTTATTGCTGCTAAAAAAGCTTTTTGTGTCAAAAAGGCTACAAAAATAGCCAATGTTTGCCTCTGTTACGTTTTTTATATGCTTTTATTGCTTAATGAGTAGTTTTTGCCCTTTTACTTATTCTGATTATTCTACTTAAAGTGAATATGTTTGCTTTAGTAGGATATCACGAAGTAATGACTGAGATGTCTGGCACTAAAATAACTTAATTTCACATTTAAAAAATTTCCTTCATCAACCTAGAGGACAGTTTTCTTTTCTTTTCCTTTTTTTTTTTTTCCTCTCTAGCATGTAGAAGAAAACAAAATAGCAGATGTGACTGATAAAATGAATTATGTTCTTGCAAAAGCTTAGTGCTAGTTAGTAAATATCATGGAACAGCCTGAAATAGCAACTAAATATTCTTTTGTCCTAGATATCCTAAATGTCCACCTTGGGCAAGACAAATCTAGAGCTTGTTGGGGTTTTGTTGTTTGTGGCTTTTTAAATAGCATTTCTGTCAGGCTGAAATACTTCTTATTGAGTTGTGTTGTGGAAAGGAAGATTTCCACCTAAATTTCAAATTTCTCCAAAGTGGATTTCATGGTAAGATTATTCTGAAGTCTAATGGTTTCAATTTCTAGCATCCCGTGCCCTCAGTCTTGTTAATCAAGATGCTCTGCTGGTGTCTGCATCATTGAAGGCCTTGGAGAATCCAGCCTCTGGTCTGAGTCACACAAATAGTATGTCCTGTCACCTTACCTTCAAAGAATTGTACAGCCACATTTATCCCACCGCTTCAAAATATGAGACGAACGTAAAATATTAGTGACACATCACTGCTTTTGTCTCCTCTTACTGTGGTCCTTTTTTAATTCCTTTGGTCTGTTGAACTCAAATACTCTCTAAGGCTCCAGTAAAGTTCAGTTCTTTCATCAGTCAGAGATTGTGTTATTTTTCATTTTCCTTGTTCATATAGTAGAACTTCTAAGAAGGCAAATTAAAAAATGCTTTGGGACAAAAATAAATAGGGAAGCTCTTGAGGGCTTCTGCCAGAGGACAATGACTTCAACTGAGAGCAGAGAAATGATTGCTCCAGGCTTGGTTATCTGGGTTTTAGACTGCTCAGTGCACGATACATCTAAAAAGAAGTTTGAAATCCTACAAGGGCAGACTTAGAAACATGTGCAATTTTTTACTAAGAAGTAATTTTCTTAAAGAGAAAACTTCCTATCTGATATTCCCAGAAGTCCCAAATGTTTTTTCATGTTAGTTTGCAGATCAGAAAGTAAATGCAGAGCTCTCGTAAGTCAACACAGAAATTAATTTTATTAAAATAAGTTTAAATTTCCAGCAGAAGCAACAAAAATCAATAAATACTTGAAATATTAGAATTAAAATGTTCATAATTTTCACTTGAAGTTATTTTCTGGTTGAGAAGAGGAAAGAGCCTGGAGTTTGGAGGAAGACTTTGAGGGCTGTGTAATTTATTGGATTTCCTGGTGGTTCTTTGTTAACTTGTAATAATAGGCAAATATTTCAAAAATGGGATTTGAAACCAAAGATCCTAAGACTGAACTGAGATGTTTCAATTCACATTGTCTTAGCATGAGGTGAATCTGCACACTTGGAAATTACTGACTTCCAAGCTCAAGAACTTCAACCCATAGGTGGCCTATTACAGAAAGGTGAAGTTCAGTGCTTGGATTTTGGAGTTTTCTCATGTTGAAAAATGAGTACAACTGAGAATGCAAAGAGTGTAAAAATGGCTCTTATATCTTTTTTTTATCTACCAAAAGGATTTCCATTTTCCATAAAACTAAAGAGAAGGAAGTGACTTACCACTTGAAATGTATGTCTTCCTTTCCAACTCAGAAGGATCATTACTGAAGGATAAGAATGTGATTATTTTTTTTTTATTTTTAAAGTGCTTTGGTGAGGGTGAATGTGAAGTGAATTGAACCAACCTCTCTTTTTGGAAATCTGTCCTCTGATGCAGACATTACTTGGCGGAGGTACATCAGTTGTGACAAAACAAGATTAATCTAGTTTATGTGGCTTTCTTATGCAACGTTTGATGTTTGTTTACTCTTTTCTGTCCGAGAATGTGTGTCTCCAACCCGATGTCATGCTGCTGAAAAGCTATTTGGAGTAGGAGTGTCCTTCAGAGTTTGGGCTCATTTTGCCTTGGTGTGTATTTCAGCTGAACAGCTTGTTTAGGCTTTGGGAAAGTAGAGTTTCTCTGAATGTAATGTTTTATACTGAATATGAAAAGGTAGCATGAGTTCTTGTGTTAGCACTTTTGGATAAAAATCCCCACAGAATACAAACAGTGGGCACTGTCCGGAAGTTGCTGTTATTTTCCTGGTTTGTTTGCTTTCAACAAATACGTGCTTAAGAAAACAAACAAACAGTAAAACAAACAGTGTGGAGATCATCTTCAGCCCTGTAAAGGCTGCAGCAGCTGATGCCAAGCTAGTTATTCAGTAATGCCCCTAGGATTAACATAGTGCATTACCACGACAAGCTTATTTTGAGAAGAATGCAAGAAAGAAAAACAAGAAAGATGACTAAATATTGTTGGCACTTGAATAACACAAAAAATACAGAGTAATAATTTCCTTAGTCCCTGCAGTCATTCTTGAATTTTTAATATTGCTCTGTTTATTGCACCTTTACATTGCAGTCATGTTGTTTACCAAATAATTTCAGGCCATTGTAGTTAGAGAATGATGGCTTCCCAGAGTCACATTTTCCAAACGTCGATACGTGGTAGAGGCTTCTGGCTGGGTTCTGTTCATGGCTGATTCATTTGATTGTAGGCTGTCAAGTTCAGAAGATTTTTAAATAATTTTTTTGATTGTGAGGCTACAAATGAGTCACTCTAAAATGTTTCTCTTTTGGTGTTTTTAATGTCTGGGAAAAGAACATCTAAAAAGATCTTTGTGCTTTTTTCTTACTCCTTTTATTACCAGTCCTTACAAGTGAAAGCCCCTTTGCAATTACATTTAAGTTGTCATTAAGTCTGTGTAAATACATTTAATCAAAATTTTTAGAAACTGTATAAAGGACAAGCTGTACAAATGTTTCAAAGACGATATCATATTATAAAGTTTTGGTTGTACTCCCCTATTTTGGCAGCAGGCCCCACAGAAGCTCATTTTAGTCTCTCTTCTAAGGGAGCATAAATGACCTAGTACAGCAGTTGCAGATCCATCTGCCTTCATTATGAAAGGGGCCAGCAGAACAGGGCAAGTAAATAGGTTTGCCAACAACACTTATCAGCTTCCGTCACGGATGGATCTTTCTTTAATATGGTTACTGAGTTGTGTATTTGGATGAGAAAACAATATGGACCATACACCATGGCTCTAGAAAAAGGGGAGGATTGCACGCACAAGTTTGCAGTAGGTGATTCTTAAACAGAGTCATTTTATTTTTGATTTGGCTTCATTTTCTTGATTGGAGCCATGTTTCCACTTGTCTATAGAGGACACTGTTTTCACTTAGCTGGTATTGGCACAGTCTTGTACATTTAATATGTACAGTATGTGTAGACTTTATGCTTCTGCTGCAGCATCTTTTGCTAAGAAAAATCCAAGCTCTGTGATTGGAGATGGATAGCAGAAATCTGTAATCTCACTGTAGCTTGCTGCACCCTGTGACTTGTATACCAGGTCCTGTGTTCCTTGCTCAATTTTTGGTCTTTACAAAAGCAATTTTCGTTTGACCTATATAGGTGTTTTCTTGAGAAAAAGGAGTTCATGTGGCATATTTGGCTCACTTGTGTCTGAGATGAAAAATATACTAGGAATACTGTTACACCTTTGGTTCTTGTATGGGAAAGGTAGATTCTAGTTCTGTTAACATATTTAATTTGTATGTAGTCATCTAATTTTCAGATGAATAGTTATACATTAACTACACAGAAAGTGACAGCTAATACATCTGTTTATTATGGTGAGAGTAGATGGCTATTCTAAGACCACAGTTGATTTTTTTTTTTTTTTTTTTTTGTAATATATGTGTATTTATTTTTTTCATACTGGGTAGAGCCTTTAAGATAAGGTAGTCTGGCCTTTCCTGTAACAGAGGGAGTGGATGGATCCGTGTGTTGCCAATGGAAGCCCCTTCAAACAGAAATTGTTTGATCTTTGTTTTCTACGTTGGAGCATGATACAAAGCATCTATTTTGAAAGGCTTTAGGCAGTTTCTATTTAAACTTTTGTGAAAGAAATTATGCATGCAACTAGAAATCTATGCACTATGCCTGTGTAATTGGAACAGTAACATAAATTTACATTAAAGGAGGGAATTTGCTATTGTGCAGTATAATCAGGTACTGTAGCCTCCTGATCATTACTTTAAACATTTAAGAAGAAGAAATCATAGTTCAGGAAGAGACTGAGTAGAATAGAATGAGTAATCTCAGAACTTAAAAGTGCTTGCAAATGATTTTACACAAAGAATGAATCATTCCTCAAAAGATACTGTACATAAAGTGAGCTCTATAAAGGAATGGTGGACAACAACCAGACACGTAACCATTATGAATCCTCATGATAGCAAAGAATCAACTCCCAAAAGAACCTCAAAGGTTGTTGATAAGATCTTAGAAATCAATTTTTTTTTTAGCAACATGGGGCAACTGAAAGAAAATCAAAGCTTACCTAATATGCTGAGGTTGCTTAATACTTGATAAGGCTGTTGCACCTGAATATAAAGTATGCTAAAACCTGACTGAGGAGTATTCCTGTAAACCTGCAAATGCATATTTAATAATCAAGACATGATGTTGTACATCTATCGTATGAATAAACAGCTGCCACATAATGTCCTCAGTATTGCTGAAGGGAGCCTCTGAATTCTTCTTCATCTGTCTGATTAGAGTGAAACCAGACATAGTCATTATAACTGTCTGCAAATGAATGCTTTCAAATATGCCTGTTTCTTCTCTGGCTGAGATGCTCTCTGGCTTATTTTAATCCTTATCCATATTTTGGTCAGGCAGAATAGAGATATTTCCCCCCTCCCCTTGCTGTGATGGCTCACAGGTAGTGGGAAAAGTTTCAGCTTAAATAGGAAAAGCTGACCTAGTTTGTAGGATGTTATTTATTTCTAAGGGGTTTCTCCCTATGTATTATCTGCTATATTCCTGAGAATTTTGATGTAGAGGCTGAGCTTTGCTCTGAAGTCACAAAAGAAGTGAAGTGGTTATCGTTAAGGGAATTATTGGAACTGGTGTTCTTGTGAATAACAGGTAGTTAGCACTACAATAACAAATATTGGACCTAGCAGGGTACTTGAAGACTGTAGAGACCCACTGAGAGGAAGAATTGTCTGTCTAAACATTAAGCCTTGCTTCATCAATTCAGACTCTGAATATAGGTAACTTTCAGGTAGAAGAGGACCAGTCACCTAAAAAGCATAAGCAGTATTTTGCATTCCTTGCTTTATGTATTTTATTTGCTTTATGTGCAGTAGAAATTCACATAAAGACTCTCATTTGGCTCCAAATACAAACAATTTTAAAATTGGAAGTGAAAGTGATTTATGATTTGCTTTATCTTTACACTTGAAATTGAAATGCAAGGAGGAGGAACAGATAGAATCAAGTATTGTACTTAAGATTCTCCAATTTACTTTTCAGAACTTGATCCCTCTTGTTTTGAGCCGAATCTCACAGTATTTTAGGTAACTGCTTTCCAAGAATAAATTTGTATTGGGTCCAGCTGATGCAGTACCTCACATCTGATTCTGTGCATCCCCATATTGTTTCAGAGAATGGTGCCTTTGAGTTGCCTTGATGTAATCCCTCAACTCATTTTATGATCTGTGGAATTTTAAATGAGTCTGAAATTTTGTCACCAATAACTCTTTTGGTTGTCCCTGTTAGGCTTATAGTTAATCACAGTCTCAGAAAAGCACGGACTAAATTACTATTTTGATTACGTCTAGTGGAAGCATTGCCTGACTTCATGCAACGGGGCAACAGAACCAGTGCAGCGTGTCTGCCAGCAGGAGAGCCATGCTGCTCTGAGAAGCTTCGCTGAGTGTCCTGCAGGGTGGTGGGGAGGGCAAATGCCTGGGGAGACAGATGGGACAGAATTGGGGTTGTACCATACGGATTGTTTTCTTTTAGCACATATGCTCAGAAAGAGGCATACTTGGGCAGGAAGCTTCTTGTAGCTCACATCCTGCTTGAGCTGTGCACACGCAGGGAGTTTGATCCTGGGAGAACTTGTTACCGTTTGCCTGCCCAAGCGTCAAAGCTGTTGATGGTTAATGAAATGCAGTGTCAGCAGCATCTTTTGGAATTGGAAGTTTAGAAACAACAGGACTCTACTGATGCATGTTCTGCTGCTCTCGTCAGCTGAAAAAAATTACCTCAGAGGAACGATGGTTATGGAGGAATGAAGTATGTCCGTTTTTCACATAATTCCTTAAAGACTGTGTCTCGTGGAGGTCACACCTGTGGAACTGTGGAGGTTGTCAGCACTTTGATAACTTCAGAAACACCATTCATCTCAGAAAACTGTTAATACTAGAATCACTTATTCAGTCTTTGTTCCTCGTTCTGTACAAGTGCTCAAACAAGCATGATACAGGAGGGGTTAAATAGAAAAAAAAAAAAAAGCATTTGTCCATTTGCATATATAATAAAGGCAAATGAATTCTGCATTTCTTTCACCTGTAACCCTATAAAGGAATGCTAGCCATAATTCATCTCTAGCTGCCACATAAAATATCTCCAGCAAATATAGTGTTAGCTTCCCAAGAAAAGACTAATCTATAAGACAAACAATGAAAGGGCAAAGAAAAGAGAGAGGATGGTTGATATATGAGTAATGTGCAGTATCTTGTGTCTGCTGTGTTTAAAAAAACAGTAATCAGAAAGTCATATGTACCCAAGGCAAGAATTTCAGGAGTAGGAAGCGAAATCTACTTGGGACCTCAGTGTATGCTAATAATTGCTTTGTGCTTCTGAAAATCAGACAGGTGTCTGATCAAAGTTTAAAAACAATGTTCAGTTTTCATCTCTTCAGTTATCATCTGCATAATTTTGCACATGACTTTCTTGCTGCTGCTGAGGAGAATCAGCACTCAGAATTTGAGTTCAGCTCTGTTAAGAGCTTGTTGTGGTCGTGGCCAATCTGACTC
This sequence comes from Lagopus leucura, assembly GCF_019238085.1. Taxonomy (NCBI): domain Eukaryota; kingdom Metazoa; phylum Chordata; class Aves; order Galliformes; family Phasianidae; genus Lagopus; species Lagopus leucura. Next base: position 753,862 of record NW_024962279.1, on the reverse strand, counting down.
TTGTAAATTGGGTGGAAGTGCCTGACAAAGCACCTATGAAAGTCTCTTTTTCAGAGATAGGATGATAATGAAAAGAACAATTAGAAAAAGAGCTGGGCTGGCGTACTGCATAATACCAGGGTAACTCTGTGCCAGATTGAACTTACCTCCAGGAAAATGTCCAGGCATTTGTAATTGCTCTCAGAAATAAATATGTGGTCTGAGCAGCTCAGCTAGGCAGTAGTATGCATGCTTAGTGTATGTTATGTCCATTCTTTTTCTTTTGAAGTATCATAGCTTCAGCATGCCTTTAGCATTATTTTTTTCTGGTGCAATTTGTTGCTAGTTCTGTTCTGTGGTTCAGCACATCGTTGTAATTTGTCTTCTCATCCTCTTCATTAATGATAGATTTCAGAGGTTTTAGGTATTTTCTCCCTTTCGTTTGCTCAACTTGATGCCTTCTGTATATTTGGAATTGTTGAAAAGAATCTCTACAGTAAACCTTTTGACAAGTTACTTTCTTGGAGAGGTTGACCTGATGCAACCAAGATATATCATGCTAGTATGCTGTGCAGGCAAAATGTATATGTAGGATGAGTATTTATTTGTTACGTTTGAGGTATTTAGTTATCCAATTTTGAATGCAGTCATTTGTCTCCAAATATGTAATTCTAATGCAAGATAGTGACCTCAAGGTGCTGTGAATAAAGCCATTTGAAAATACCAAGCCAGAAAGATTTTGGCAACCAAATGAAGGTGTAGTACTCTAGAGTTTTTAACTACTTACATAGAAATTGAAATGATTTTAGGCCCAGTAGGGTTTACTGCGTGTTTGTAGAAGTGCACATGGACTCATTACACCTCCTTCAGGCACTGTGGATGGAAAGCACCTGGCAAGAGGAATTTAGGAACTGTTAACTAATACATGGTTTTGAAGGTATTTTTCTGCTCTGTTACCTGTAACTTTCCTGATTAATTTAGCTATTTTAGTTTCAGGTTTGGGTTTTGTTTCAGATTATGAAGGATTTGACTTCCGGAGTTGTGCCTAATGCTATTTCTTCACTATGCGTAGATAGAAATGTTTTGTTTTTAAAGGAGAAGTCTAATAATTTTACTGCAGGAATTTGAAAGGTAATTGAGTTGTCTACCGTAAACTAATGTCTCTTATTCACTTCTGTTGAAAGACCACAAATATTTATTCAGCGTGAGTGAGTCCTTATGTAAATTGTAGTAAATAATATATGAATGTATATGCCAGCTAATGTAGTACTATACAGTGTTTGGTTTTGAAGAACTGTGTGGACTTCCCAATGCAAAGGTATAAAGGAAGAGGGAGGAGCAGTTAGTATTTCATATCCATGCATTGCATAAAATAAAAGTTACAGCTCTAGTAAAATTCATATGCTAGACAAGTGTAGAGCTGAAGAGACAGAGAATCCCAGAGGGTTAACTCCTCCTCACCTAAGCAAAGTAAATTATTTGACTTTTTGAAATGTCTTCTGAAATGTAATAAAATCTGAAGGGGGTAAGGATCTTCATCTCATTAATACAGGGTCCCAGCAAATGTCATTTTCTAAGCTGCTTTGGGAAATGGGATTCTTTTCAGATTTCGGCGAATAGTTCGCAGTCACAGTGCATTACTTTAGCAGCACATTTCTCTTCCTTACACATTGCATGCTGCACAGTTTAAACAGTAGAGTGAGCTTATTTTGGCTTCATTTCTTTATATGAACAGAGAGAATTTTGATTTGCTATATATTTCACTGCTACTGTAGATTCCTTCTCCATCTTAAATGGTAGTTTATTAAGATTAAGTGCTTTCTTATGTAGATGTATTGAAAGGACCTTTGATTTGGTTTAAATTAAATTTGATTCAATTAAAATATAAGATAGATTGAAGCACTTTCATGAAGAGAAAATGAAAAAGGCTCTCTGAAAGAGAACCGAAGCTACAATAGACATGGAATCAGAAGATTGCTATCAGGTAGGCAGGTTTTGAGGACTGGATACCAGAAACGCTACTTTCAATGGAAGGTGTAACCTTGTGGTATCTAGGGGGAGTACACAAAGAGTGAATCACGTGGCTCATACCCCAAGAAATTATCCAAAGTGACTAACTGGCTGGGTTCAGATCTTGTATTGCCTTGTTAGCATTCAGCACCACTGCTCTGGCACAAAGAGAGAAAGAAGAAAAGAGCAACATGAAAGGAGAGATTAAAGGAGGGGAATGAGACAGGAAAAAAGAGGGATTTGTGAAAGTACTGTGAACCCACTTCTTTTTTTTTCCTTTGTACTCTCCTCAGCCCACATTAAATCCATATAGCAGACTACTAGGATGTCCTTTGGACAGGGCAAAGGAGACTTTGTGTTGTCATCTGTGCTAAAATCACTACTAGAGGCCTCAGAAGGACTGCACTTGGTACTGGACCTTTAAATGGTTGCACCCTCATGTTGTGGGGTTTGTGAGCTGCCAGTAGGTTTCAGATGCGTTATAAACCATGAGTCTGGAGCCCAAGCATTTCACTAAAACATCTGTTTAGTCCTGGAGCTGATGAGTATGGCTTTGGGCTACGGCTTGTGGTCAGTAGAGCAGGTAATGCCCTAACTGCTCCTAGATGTTGTTTGAGCAAGAGGGAGAGCCTAGACTTCTTTACTTTGGTATCCTTTCCTGAGCTGACTCTGCTTATGCCACTATCATAATATTCTGGCCGAGCCAGCAAAACCAATATGGGCTTTGTTATCAACTGTATACGATCTGAGCTGAGACAATGTCTGTTTGTATTGACATACAGTCTTTTCATAAAGTAAGAGCTAACCAGTAATTAGGAAAAGGCTGATGGAGGCATTAAGGCATGGCTTTTATCAGTTATGTTGCTCTACGGGGCACAGACCGTGTCCAGCTCTGGCCTCCTAGCAGTTTGCTGTACAGCACTGAGGCAAAAAGATGAGTAAGTTGACTGAATCTCAGTGTTCCCATGTGGATGGGATTGGGTCTTGAAATTGGTATCCAGATCTCACAAGGACATATGAAACAAATTTGAATATGCAATAACCATAGGAAGAAAAGTTTGCATTCTCTTCTCTGACTAAGAAGAGATTTAGTATTAGGATTGAGCGGCCCGGGCAGTGTTGTATTATAGCACAGAGAAAGGACCTGCAACTCTCCTGTGCCTTTGGCCCTGACTTTAAGCCCTGGCAAGGAAAAGTTTGAGTAGGAGTCCATATCCACTGCTGCAAAGCCACCAATTCTCTCCATAGAGGCAAAATCAGGTTTAAGGAGATTGGTCATTTCTAACACAAGCTGAATTTAAATCAGCAGTATTGAAAATATGAAGTGTTTTATTATATTTTTAACAGCTCTAATTGTTTAGACCTCTGCAAAAAGTTTAGTAAACTTTTTTTTTTGTTCCTTTGACAAATGTGTCCTTCATTCAAACCTGAAAGTATTTAAATGCCTTTGCATACAGTGGCATAATGTATATTGCTTCTTTAGGTTTAAGTCATCATATTATTATAAACATTTTTTTCAAACCTCCAAAGTTAAAAGTTTGTATTTGCAGCACTGCTTTAAATACTTTTTCTTTTTTCTTTTTTTTTTTTTTGTTTGAGGGGAAATTTGCAAAGATAGTGTAATGTTAAAACACTGGTTTCTGGAAACATTGATCTCTGTCTCTTTCAGTGTTTTGTCTTAATCCAGTGAATTGTATTTAAACACTTTTGTCTGTCTAGTCGCACTGAACGTAAATTGACAGCTTTCATACTTGTGAAGTTATCTGAACTTGTACAAGGGTTTTCTCTGTACTGCTTGGTTAATAAGGATTTGCCTCTTGTTTGCCTGTAAGCGTTGGTTTACTGCTGTGGTTTAGAAAGTATATTTTAAAAGCAACACAGTTGGATTCTGAGTTGAATGGTGGAAGGGAACAAAATAGTGGGTTTTTTCTTTTTGTGTGTTGTTTTTTTCAAAGGGGCCACTATAGCTTCTAGATACAGCTATACATATACATGCACAGTTCCTGGAGTAACTGCACAGATGCATGCAATTCTTAAGAATACTCACAGTATGTTTTCTGAGTGTACATGAGAAAGAATAAGCAGACTGTGGAAAAGTGTACTAGATACTATATAGGCTCATAATATATACAGTGTATTTCTGTTAATTGATGCAGCCCATGTACGGCATAATAGCTGCAGAGGAGCAGTTATGGTGCATGCTGTGAAGGCATATTAAAACAGTACACAAAAGTCATTTAAATTCTAATAAGTCTTTTAACATACAGCAGTTTTTGATCCCACAGTGTATCTATGATTTTCCAGTCTCACTGAGACCCATTGTATTTTATTTCTGCAATATTGGTAGAAAAGAAATTATGAGCTAGTAGTGATGCTGTGGACTATGTTATGCCTACAGAGATTGCTTTGGTGGCTGGTAATATAAGTTTACTGTAGGTTAAGGCAGATTATTCAATCTTTGTGCTTTTAATATGATCATCGAAGCAACATTTTCTGATAGTTCAGTGCTTTTAATTACTTCAAAGAAGCTTTGCTGAATAAAAAAGTAGTTGTATACGATTCTTTTAAGTGGCTGACCCTCTACTCGCCCATGTAATTCAGTGCACTTCAAGAATGTGAGATGTGTAAAGCTTTTGACCTCAATAAGTGCAACAACATTGGATAAAGAATTTTTCCATTGCTAAAGACCGAAACTTGGTGGCTAGCATGAAGTCAGACAGTATCTTTGGCACAAAAGAAAAAAATGAAGAGAAGTTAATAAACAGGATAAATACAAATGATGCTATTTCCCTCATAATCCTCATTGTATATCTTAAAGTACACAATGCCGAAAAACAGTGATCACAATTTAATCAAATATCACCTGAAGAAGAAGACTAGGGCTAAAAAGCTAATAAAGGTTGGGGTTGTTTTTAAAGAAGTTGTTTGTCAAATGGAATGCAGCAATAAAATTAAAGATGGAGTCTTTTAAAAGCTGCTACAAGTTCATATCTCACAAAGAAACCCTGTGATGTTTCTTCTGTAATTCATATATTAAAAAAACTCCCTCTAGGTATTTTTACACTTTAAAACCAGAGAACTAATCCTTTAACAGCAACACCATAAAGAAGACCACCTAATCCAGTTACTGTATCAGTTCAGAATCTTTTGACAAGTCCCATGCAGCCAGACTTGGAACAAGAGAGTCTTGGAAATCTTGAAACAAGTCTTAGAAAAGCTGCATTTTCAGTATGAAACAGTGCATAGACTCTTGGAAAGTTCAACTAATGTATCTCATTTTATACTGAAGAACCATTGCTACTTAGCTGTCACCTCCCATTTGTCTTGATTGTACCACAACAAGACCGAACATTCGAAGGTGTGCATCCGAATTTAGAGCAGTGATAATTCTTGGAGGTAGTCCTGAAGGCAAAGCTTACAAATGTGCCTTCTGGATCTCTATTTGCATATTCTTCAAATAATTAATAATTAGATATGTTGTCTGTGAAAAGCTTAACTTGAGAATTATTTGTGCAGCAGGCGATCTTTCCTGCAGTTGATGTCATGCTTTTACTCAGTGGAAAGAGTTGAGTTAGTTGGATTAGCTTTAGGCAAACAAAGGTAGTTTGTGCTGGACTCTGAGACCAATCCAAGGTGACATTTTCAAAATCATTCTCTGAAAATACAATCCACCCATCTCCATTTGATTTCTCAGAAAAAGTGGTCTACTTCTGATTGGTAGCAAGCCTGGGCAAGAAATTTGCCTGTCTTGAATGAACTGTTTTTCAGACTCTGATACTGGCTTCAGTCTAGAAAATCTGGGAGAAAACCTTCCTCTGCTGTCACTTCCCCTGGTGTATCTTGTCTTTCTTCCTACCATCTTTCTTAACTTTTGATAGGAATGTATGCAAATTATTGACCTAGAAAGTCTTATGTGTACATAAACAATTGTTTGCATTGCCTTTTCTACTTCTGCCTTGAGGGTAATAATCAAAACAGGGCTTCTTGGTCATATTATGAGTAAACTCTATTTTGCTTGTCCCTCTTCTCTGATGGAGCTTTTCTGCTTTATGCTGCCCTGCTGATATGCAAGCTGCCAAGCATTACCACCTCTGTCTCTAAAAAGGAGCTGATATCACATATGAGGGAGAACAGGCAAGTGCTTTCTACCCAGCAAGCAGTAGAATGGAAAAGGGATCACCATGGCAGCAGTGTTATTAAGTGCAAAGCCTCTTTTCAATCATTTTCATTATATACCAACTCCCCAACTGTATTCTTTTTCCCTAAAGGCGGAAACTGTATTGCAAGCTGGCTGCAAGGCACAGATGCCAGTTTCAGAAATGCATTACAGAGTTAGCTTTGAACCCAATAAAAAAAATGATCTCGTAGGATCCCTGCTACGGTCTTCAGTCTGGTGCATGTAAACTCTGTTTGTGGCACTGGTGTCAGTTCTCGCTTCTTCTTTGGCTTTGGTTTTGCTTTCTTATTCAGGTGATGAAGAACATAGATATTTCTTTCCTTCCCGTCCAGTGATTGTTAGTATTTCTTTTTCTCAGTGAGACACAGCAAGAAATGAGGTTATGGGTGAAACACTTTAGGAGGTAGCTACGTGAAGCACACTTAGATTTGTCATAAAGTCCTCGAATTGCAATAGGTTTGAGATAATTACACCAATATTATGCTTGATTGCTTAAATATACTTTAAGAATTCATAAACAAGCATAGACTGCTCATGAAATAATAATGAAATAAGCATAGAAGGTGCATATTTCCATTTCAAATTTAGATGAGGTGTCTAAGTTCAGTTCATCGTTAATTTTCTTAGAACACAGTGTATGTAATTTGGCTATTTAGATGCCTACTCTGTATACACTGCATGAACATCATGCTCACTCGCCCCTGTTCTCCACATATCACTTTATATTTCAGGAAGACTGCTGTGTGTGTACAAAAGTTATGCTGCTGTTTCTTGGTTACTGTTGAGCATTTTCTTGGCTCAGACTTTAGACTGAAGCAGCTGTGCAACCTTAAGGATATATGCTACCAAGTCCACAGGAAAGTGATTGATCCGTACTTTCTCACTGTCGAGTCTTTGCCAGAAAGAAAAGCAACGGGCTGTTTAGCTGCATCCCTTGGTGTAATAAACTTTTAAATTTCAGTTCAAATAATAAAAGAGTAAAAGGAATGAGTTTCCTCTGTTATCTTCTGATGTTTTCTCAAATTCTACTACTTCTACTGATTTTCTACAAATTCGACTTCTTCCTCTACTTCTTTTTCTTCTATAGTAGTGTGTGCAGTAAATAATGACAGGGATCTAATTTTGACACAGCTTTTTGAAGGAGAGGAGTTACTTCTCCCTAGTTTTTGGTAGTGTATATATACAATGCCCTTTCTGTTTTTTTTTTTTTTTTTTTTTTATGCTAGGAATACCATGTCATCTGTGGGTTTGGATGCATCTTCTACCTAATTCAGGGACTTAAACTGTATTGTTCTCCCTACTTTGATAGAGAAGGTGATACCATTTGGAGGAAAATGGGCAGGAAACTTCATAGTAACAGCATCACGAGGAAAGTGCTCAAGAGTGGTTAATGAAAACCTGAATTAGGCAGTGTGCAGTGTGACTATTTTTAATACTGGAACTGATGCAGCAAAAAAGAGTAAAATATTCTGTTTTCATTTAAAAATAAATGTTAACTCTCAATACCACTGTAAATATTCCTTTTTATTTCAAGGAAGAAACAGCTGTAGTAACCAAATGTGATAACGCCTGATGAATGCTGTTTGCTCAAACAGTAAATAAGAAAATAAGAAGTTTCTCAATGAGCCAACTGAAATTGACCTGTTCCTCTAACAAGTTCGCTGCGTATCAGTGAGCAGAACTACTTACTGGTTGAAATTTCCTACAAAAATCACAGCAATGGAATCAGCACGCATCCATCACTAGTAAGATATTTAAGTAGCTCAGAATACATTGCTTCTGTCAGAAGCATGAGGCATGGAGCTCACCTGGGGATTCTTTAGAATTACCAGTGCTTGAGAACAAAAATTACAGACAATTTTCCTTTCATCTCTTCTTCCCCATTTATATTTCAAGGTCATCATCCTCCCCTCAAAATCAGGACCCCTCCCTATAGCAACATGCTAAGATTACTGTTATTTTCTTGAAGGTAATGCTATGAGATTACCTACGGTCTTCTGGTAATCTACTCAGTCGTGGATGAAATCATATTGTTCCTGGATGCATTGCTATCCATCCCAAGTCTGCTTTTCTGCCATGTAGCACAAAGTTTACTCTGCAGACAATTTCTTAATGTGCAATAAATGTTTCTAATGTGTTTTTATGCACATAATGCACAGTGTTTAATTATCAAGTATCAGGGACTACTTTGTCCAGTACGGACTGAGAGGTTATGGAAAAAAGTTACTACAGGATTAAAGAAAGGGAGGAGTGGGTAAGAAAACCACTATACTTTTTTAGTAAAATTATCCAACTTTAAGATGCAAAATTAATAGAACAATTACAGCTAGGCTTTTACACTCTTGATCAAAACAAATGGGTTGATGCCGGTGTTCACCTGGCAAATGTTCATGCAGCAGTTACAAAATGCTGGAGAAGGCACTCCTCTGGTTAACAGCACTCCTTGTTCTACTGGAGCGAAGAAAACATTATCCTTTGGACAATACATTCTACATCTATCTACTTTCATAGTTCTTAATTGTATTTATTCCTTGCTTTGCTTTTCTTCCTTCCCAATTTCCAGCACTAATTTCAGGAGAAGTATGTATATCCTTGTGAATAATCGTGTTAAAAAGTGTCATGAGGGTATGTATAACACCAGACAGCATGAAATTCTTCTAACAGGAAAGGTTAATGAAGGCATTGAGGAATGAATTTATTTACTCAATGTCACTCAGCTAAATTTATGACAGAGAAAGAAGTTGAAATAAGAGTACTTCACTTCTGCCAAATATCTTAATCACAGGATTATCTCTTTTGGGAGGTGAAATAGCACATGTTGAATTAACATTTTTAGGTATTGACTTTTAGGTCATTAAACACAGAACAGTCCATATTTTTGAAAGGGCAAATCTAAAAGCACTCAGGCAGGTCGTTTTCATCCTCAATGAGACACAGCCTAATGCCAATAGATGCAATTGGAAATGATCTTGTTTAGATGTAAAGAAACATGCAATCCAAATTATTTTGATTTTCTGCCCACTGGGAGTTGTATATCATCCTCCATTCAAAAAAAAATTGCCAAAACTTCGCAGAGAGGCTACCTAATCACGTTACTGTGGGCAACAGAGCTGAGTTCTGCTGAGTGAAAATCAATTGCGCTTTGTTACTTTCTTATTTTTATGTTAATAATCCATGGCACAGATTGACATTGATGATTCCCACTAGTTGGTGTATCCCCATTCTCTCTCTTTCTCTTACATGTGCACACACACATTCTATTGTTATCTCACTCCTCGTTCCCAGGCTTCTCCCTTCTTGCAGGTAGCAAGGTGCAAATGGATTTTATGATGGTCTAATTACCTGTTTTTGAGGTCCTTCTCTATTTTGCCAGCCTGCCTATTGCAGGAAATTGCTGTGGATGGAAACTACTGTGATTCCATATAGACTTTCTTTGTCAGTCCAGGCAGAAAGAAGACATGCTGCTTCTGTTTAGCATGCTGACCCTGTAAATTTAGGGACGGAAGAGACTTGGAATAACTGAACCATAATGGATGGGAGAGAAGGGAATGTTAAACACGGTGGTAGCAGCTTCCCATGCTGCTACGGGTGGGCTTTCCCCAGATTTGATGTAAATGGATGTAAGGAGGCAGGAGGTTCTCTTTTGACTCTTCTAAAGACCTCCCCTTTTTTTCCTCAGCAGACAATGTTAAGGTCCTATTTCAGTTTTTGATGCCCTTTGTAATGCATAAATAGTGGTCTATAGAGGTTCAAGCAGAATGATGTTCTCTAAGTTTTTTTTTTTAGCTCTTACTGCTTATTAATACCTACTGAACCTATTCAAATAACCCTTTTGGACTTTGACTTTAACTCTATGCTAACATTTAATTTTTAAGTGAGTTTACAAGTAAAGTTGGGTGGTTCCAGGGTGCCCTTGGCTCACCTCACACTTTGCAAGCCATCAAAAAGAACTAGTAAGTTTCAGCAGTGAAATACAGGCACTTATGAGTGCCTGTATATTTAAACAAACAAACAAAAGTAATTAAAATGGTTAGCGAGGTTAGGGATTTTCTCAAAGCACCCTGAATTTTTTTGACTTAGCATTTTTCGTGGTAACACATTGGGCTGTCTCATTGTATCAGTCATGCAGATTCAATGTAAATAGATCCTGAAAGATTTATCAGATGTAATCGTATCTCTTAAAATGTATAATTTTATAGCTATAGTTCAGCAGAATGTGTATGTTAACACATCTTCACACATTTATACGTACAAAAAAAATATATAAAAGTTACGTTGCCATGGTTGGAAACTTTGGGAATTGCCTATTACGAGCAATCTCCATTTGTTTTCCTTTGGAGCCTTTTGCACCTTTACAGTCTACTCTGAAAACACAGCTTGTTGCTGCTCCTATCCTGTTAACAAATATTGTGTGAAAGGAAGCTGACAGAACTAATTTGGGTCTTTTCCCTAAAAGCTGTAAACTGGCAATCTTTGTTTAAATACTGTTATTCCATGAATATTCTTAATCTTGGTCATTATTTCCACTTGAAATGTTAAAATTTGGGTGTACAACTTTGAAATACTTCTCATACAGAAACAAAGATTAGGTCTATATCAACTGTAGTCATACTGGCTTATAAACTGCTATGGGACTTGTAAAGCAGTTCAAATTCTGTATGGTTAATAACCACGTGGATTTTTCATCTGGATCATGGATGAACAGCACTGGACATAAATATACATAATATACACTATCAGTGTAATTTGTCCTTGGTAGATAAAATTCAGTCAGACCAGGTAGCGATTGTACTGCTTTGCCTGTCTTCCTAACAGTTTTAGGAGGATATATTTTCTATTGTCATAGAAATATCTAAGTCTTTCACATGAGATTCATAGCAGCAGTGAAGTCCATGTTCTCACTTAACACTTACAATGGAAATTGAGTATTGCAGAGGTCCTGCAGTGTATTTTTACAGAGGCATGAATTTTCATCTTGTGTCTAGTTCATGTAATGGTGTAAGCAAAGATTAATTTGACATGTCAGAAGTGGAAAGGATTGCTACATTTAGGGCTATAGTCTTCTCTTATAACATATTAATGACAGTTTTATATCTCTGTCAAAAGGAAAATGTACCTCTTAATACTCTTACTAGTGAAGTATATTTTATTTATTTTATTAGGAAGACAACACAAGTTGTGAATTGGCATTTCAGCCAATTGTCTTAAAATTACATAGTGTAAGGGTATAATTGTTGCCTTCAAAAAGCTAGCTGGAATTCTTAATGATACCTAAAGGTTGCTGTGCCACTTGAAGCTATTATGACTGTGTCTTTTACTGCTGCCCTTTAGCATTAATGTAGCAAGAGGCCTAACTGCAAAAAGCAGGAAAAAATATCAGCAGATTAAATAGCCTATTTCTTCAGTTGTAACAACTAGGGATTTAACTGCTTTATTTACTTTACATGACACTGTGACTTCAAGGCCAGTCAGAATAACCACAGGCTTTCATTTCCTTGTTGGAAATCCTTGCTTTTCTGTATTAGCTCAACCTCATACAATAGGTGGTAAAGGTGGAATGGTGAGATAAAATCACTTGTTTAAAAAAAATATCTTTACTTAGCACCTTAATGAAGCAATCCGTATTTGAATATTTTAGATCAAAGCTTTTTGAGAAGATTAATCTCAAATTGCCTTCAAGGTTTCTGAGAAGGCCGAAGGCAATTTCACTTTCTTTTTTTGAATGAAATCTTGAAGAATGCTAATATGGCTGGCTGGAAGACACCAATTCCGAGGTGCACAAAAACCTGATACTGTGAAATCAGTTTCATTTTCATTGGGATGAAAAGAAAGGCCTTTGAAAGGTTTTGCAAAAATACATGAGCAAGTAACCGGCTGCACTTCAAAGTTACTGAGGGCTTAAGGCATTCATTTGGCATGAACCAGATACCAGCCAGTGAGAGATGCAGAGCAGAGATTTGAAGTTGGGTTTTCTGCCTCCTAGATGAGTGCTTTTAGTTTCAAAAAGTATATTGGTCTTTTTTCTTCCTTTCCTTTTCTCTCCATGTATATCGTCATCTTATTAACAGGTATTTTTCTGTATGCTGAGTGTAAGCAATAAGGATGTAGTTGCTTCTTGTTGTGCTTTGGTAAAAGTAAAATAAGTTTTCAAAATGAATCAGAATGAGATATTACAGGTACTCACTCCATTTCAAGGCTTTTCAAATTTATTTTAATTAGGAAGCTGTAATTCCAGCAATATAACATGATAGCCATGTGTTCATTATTACAGGGCTCATAAGAACGCATGGGCTTTGCTGAGACATGGATTCCCATTAGCTTCTTTGGCTTCCTCGAAGTCTCTCTAGGCCAGATCTTCACAGGTGGTTGTAATTCAATGGTGATGAGTTGGTTTGTCTTTTTTCTTCTTTCTTTGACCTGCTGACTCATGTGAGAGAAGATGGCGTCAGAAGTGTCCCTTGTAAACGCATGTTTTAAAATGCTGTGTCTTGTTCAGTCCCTAAAAAAAAAAAAAGTCAGAACACTTGTATTTGAGGCTTTCTAGACCTAAAGATTTCCCCACGTTGCAAGTTGGCATAGTTTGGTGGTCAATTATACTACAAATTTTTGCAGTGCATAACTTAGAAGGGCTGCTCCAAAAGCAATGCCTTCTATTTTATTATGTTGGCCCGTGACATGGGAGGCAGATGTTTGTGATTTCTCAGTAGAGGTTTAACATTCTCACCAGTATCCCCTTAGATTCTGTGCTGTGTGACAGATGGCAGCAGAAAGGACAGTTTGACAGAATGGCACCTGACATGAAATGTGTATGAAGCAAAGGTATGGCGTTGAATTCCTCCACATGGAGAAAATGGCACCCACTGACATTCACTGGCACTTGCTGAATGTTTGAGACCAGCCAGTGGATGCGAGCACAGTGAGGTGGTGAATGATGTATTTCTGCAGTGCTGACAGTGACAGTGGTCAATTTCAGTGGTTCAGATTTTTGGCTGCAGCATGCAGGTTCTTGTTCATCATTGGCATACCTAATGGTTTATGTTGGAAAAACAATGTTTTGTAGCTGAGTTTGCAATATCAAGTAGTGTTATTGTGCTCTTGCTTTCTGCTATAGTTTCCATGGAAATAAGTAGGAGGTATTACTTCCAGACCAACCTGGATATAACAGAGAAAATCTGTTCTATGATGGTACACAATCATATAGGTGCTGCCCATGGCTGCCACATCTATCTCACGGTATACCACTCCAGTTAATTTTCAACTCCTAGTAATTTTATATTTGGTGCATGAAATGCTGATAGCTGAGAAATTCTCAAGTTGTTTTTGTTTTGCTTCACTTTTCTGCTTTTTTTTTTTTTTTTTTTTTTTGCTTTGAGGATGAAGGAACAATAAGTCAGTAAACATAAGGTTGGACCAAATGACATTGCCTGAATGAGGTAGTGTCAAGCTTATTGGCTGCGAAAGAGATGATGGGGTGTTGCACAAAAGCACAGTGCCAACATGGGCACGATTTGGCACAATGTCTGTGCATCACTGCGTTTGGAAAAGACATACGGCGCATGAATGGCAGATTCCAAATACATTTGGGCATCCTGACAGCCACACTAACCTGCTGTCCCCTTCATTGCATTGCTTCTGAAAATATCTTGTTCTGAAAAATGACTGTAGGTGCAAACTGAAGAAACCTATGCCAAGCTAGATGTTTCATTTTATTTTCATTTATTATTCAGGAAACACATTTTGCAGAAAAATGTCTCAATGATGGTAATATTCATTGCAAGCACTATGTGCTGTAGGATTCTCATTCTGAGCAGAGAAATACTGTGCTTGCAACTTGGATCATTATTCTAGTAAGCAACGAACTTAAGTCAGGCTCTGAATTGAATATTTGTCATTACAAATATGTTTGCAAGTGGAAGAGGTCATGTAAACAAAAAAGGTTTTCTTTGTGCAGGACTGATGATGCCAGTAAAGTCTAAATATTCAGCATTATTGCTCCAAGTTCTTCTGATTACAGTAACACCTGCTAAGATTGTATTTGATTCTGATTTTATGATATCTTTTTTTGAATTAATTGCTTATCTGAAATCGGCCAACCATGGCTGCTGTTTATAAGCAACATCTCCTTTGCTGCTCTGAAAAAGTGAATTAATGCCAATTAATTTCCAGTTATATTATTTAAGACACAGAAAGATAATTGTGGCAGCAGTATCTCTCGCTGTCTTTATGAGTAGTCTCCTGAGATCCTTCATGTCCGAGGAATTAAGAAAAGAAATGTAGCAGAATGGATGAGTACAGTGTCATGCTGTCTACAAAATGGTGGCTTGTCGATGTGTGCCTTTCTCAGGAAAGAAAACTGTAGTGCTGGATATTAGGGGAAGAATTCAAAGCTATTGTCTTGGGAGGAGAGCTGGAAAGTAAATATGGATTTACACAAACTGGCAAAGGCTTTCTCTTAAGAATGTGGTTACATTAATAGTTGCACAATCATGCTGTTTCTTATTACAGGTGACCTCTACTTATCCAGATGTTTTAGATATTTTTTGCTTTTTCCATATGGAAATAGGTTAAAAACTGGTGAATTGCAGGGATTTTTTTCCTATCAGGAGGTTGCTCCATTTGCAGAACTACTTGTTGCTGCTTCAGAATACACATGGAGTTTTAAATGGGGCAGTTTCTACCTAATAAGTCCAAAATGTGACCTGTTTTGGCAAAGCTGGGTGTTGGAAGAAGACACGGTGCTGCAGGAGACAGCCAAAAATAATAGGGCTGTGAGGGGATGGCTTTACTTAGGTTACTGCCAGGATAAGGAGAGGAGAATCGTGTTGGTTTGGCTGTGCTAGGAATGCTAATGCAGGAGGAAATAGAGGGGGCTTGGGTTGGGGAGGGAATTTGATAAGGAACAAAGCCTTACTGCTGAGCTTTAAAGAGGCTGCAATAATAATGGAAAGTGACACCACAAGGTAATGAAAAGGAATATATATGTATGTGTGCGTGTATATATGTATATATACACAATTATAAAAAGCCTCATTAAAGATGTTGGAATTTATTATTGTGCTAAAAAGCACATTTAGAATTCAAAACAGTCATTTTGCCAGCAGAAACAAACTGTTTTTTGGAACAATGTAAACGCTGTTGTGTTTAGAATTTACAAGGCTGAATGACGCTGCAAAAGGTAATGCTTTAGCCATCTTCCTTTTGGTAGGTTGGTCTAATAGCTGGTTGTGTGTGTGTGTATGTGTATATGTTAGGTTGTTCTGGTTTTTTTTTTTTTTTTTAGGGGAGTAAATACAAACTGACAAGCTTGTTCTGTAAATGCTGCTTTCCAGATATGCAGCTCACAAACTCTTTCATACTGTTGTCCATGAAGATCTCTAAAACTGGAGAAACACTGGTATTGTCATCTGAGCTCATTGATAGTTATGCGGGGTTTGTTCCTTTGGGGACATCTCCTTTCCAGACATCACAGAGGATTCTGCATTCACCTCTTATTCTCATAAACATTATGTGTACCCTTTAATCTTCTAAATATGTTGTGGAAAGTTTTCTATATAAATTTGTGGAAATATGTTCTGGACACTTGTAAAGTGTTCAGAAATGTTTGTTTGAACAGAAATAATGTATAAAAACATGTAAAAATGCAGATTTATTTCTTGAGCCATGAGAGTAAATAGACTCCTGTTTATTATTACAGTCAAGGATGAAAGAATGTAGCAAGTTTTCCTCTGGAAAAGAAGAGGAAGTATAAGGAGAAGGGACTGAAAGAAATTGTAGGATAAGACTGATGTTCTTTCAGGCTCACATTTAAAACAAAAATAGTGCTCAAGAAACCAAGTTTGAACTGATCCACTTTGTGACTGTTGTGTAAGAGAATTGTGTGGTATCTTTTTTTTACTCATAAGTAATAAATTATTCCTGTAATATTTTGAGTTTCAATATAATGTGTCCAAATTTTCCCCCCACACCATTCAGGTGTTTTGAGTTTTGTAGAGCTTCTCTATTTTTAATTAGTGTTTGTTTGTGTATTTTTCTATGCTTATACCTGCACAGGTATGTTTCCTGACTTATTGGCAAGATATTTTTTTCATCAGCCTCTGGTATGCTGACACATATGTATCTTTTGCTCCGTGCACCAGCTGAGTTGTTCTATCTAAATGTAAAGAGTTTTCCTGGCAAGAATACAGTGCACAGGATAAGCTAAGTCTCCTGGGTCTTGCTCACAATCATAAGCTGACACTGATAGCATTTTGCAGATGGTACTTGGATGGACAAAAGAAGTGAACACATACAGATCTAATGAATGCGCTGAATTGGTTTCTGTTCAGCATTTCTCACTGGACTACCAGAGAAGGGAAATTAAATCAACTCACGACAGCTATCTTGCACATCTCACCTGGGAAGGTATGCATGAGGTAGGACAGGCACTGCTTAACATTAATCAGTCTCCTGAAGTCATTACATTCATGAGGAAATGTAATTCACATGTGATTACTTTTTAATTTACTCTGTAATCACATTCCAAGTGAACAGGGCAAGCTTAAAATGAAATTTAAAAGTCAAATAGTGCTTTGTATTAAGAATTCACAATTTTTATACGCACTTAGGTTAATAAAGATTTTACAATAACCATTTGTGACTGAACATATAATTTTTTGACAGAAGCTGGTGCCATACTTGGGATAAAATGTATTTTATTTTTGTCCAAGCACTGTGGTGTACTCTAGGAGCTTAAGGGCCTGTGTTTCATGCACCATTTTCATTTTGTTTGAAATTTTTTAATCATACAACAAAACAGAATGGCCATATCCTAGCTCTTAGTTTGCATGAATTAATGCATTTTTCAGTTTTTTGCTTTTCCTCTGCGGATCACCATGTATTTATGCCCATCATCAAAAAAGGAGGTGAGATGTCATAATAACAGAACTGAGTTTATACATGAGAAATGTGAACAAACAGAATTTTCGTAGTTCTTCAACACTTCCTTCAACCTCTGGGCTGATCCTAGTTTCAGTGAATTAGTTATCAGTCATAGAATGGTTTGGGTTGGAAGGCACCTTTAAGATTATCTAGTTCCAGTGCCCCTGCTAAATTTATGTATAATTGGAAAGCTTTCTGAATCACTAAAATAATTCACTGTTTCAGGGTTTAGTCTTTCTTGAATCTGTGCTCATCATTTCTACAGTGCTGCCATCAACAAGAAGTGACCAGAAGACAAGATGTTTAGTGTTACTGTATCTGAGTATTGAATGCTAGGACATGTCTGAAATAAATGAAGTCTTGGTTTAGTTTAAAAGCCAAAGCGAATTCTTTCATTTAATATTAAAGCTTTTCATTTTGTTGATACAAATCTAGCACTCTGCTCCAGGCAACCCTGATTGCAGTATCGGTGACTTTGCTATGCTTGTGCAGAATGTTATGGAATGTCACAGAGAGCCCAGGTCATGTTTCTTCTGTGTATTGTAGGGATTATGTCAGCAACAGAGGGAGGATAGAAACCATGAACTTGCATCTACATGCTCAGGGAGCTGAGGACTGAGAGCCAGAGCTCACTGACAGCTGCTGTGGGTTTTGGTCCAGAAAGTGTAAAGGGTCACGCTGTTTTGAGTTGGAGTATTGCAGCTATGGGTGAGGAGTGGCTTGGAAGAATGCTTACTCTGGGAAGAGCATTGCAATTATTTTGTTCTTATTGTGTCCCCTAAAGGAATTAGAACAAAATGTCTTTTTTTTTTCTTCGCAGTTGGCTCTGTGAAAGTGATGATTTGATACATATGTTCTCACTGATCTCTTGGCAATAAAACACTGCACTTTAAAAGGTAGCATCCACCTACATACAAATATGTGTGGCATAGGGTTTTAGTTCAGTTGTTTACTACTAAACAAATGAATTCTCCCCGCACTCTTTATTTCTGCATAGAGGAAAAGGCAGGTTATGAATTTAACTGGAGGAATTTCTAAAATGCGTAAAAATGGTGCCTCCACTGCTCGTAATGCAAGAAAAGATGTTTTGCTTGTACAGCTCATGGACTGAGTTTGTGAAGGCCTCGTGTCCATTGTTCTGCTTGGCAGCATCTTCTAGAATGAGAACTACCTGATGAATAAACCTTATCCTGTAGGTCCTTGTTGCTGAAGTCCTAATGCTCAGAATTCACTAAGTCTCTCACCATTCCACTGGGCAGTTTGCAAGCTTGGTATCATATCTGACTATGACTTACATACTTCTGCCTTCATGTGTGCGGCTTGTGAGGGAGTTATCAGATTGGTCAGGGAGAGAACTATAACCATGGTTGCATGACTTCTTAAACTCTCTAAGTCTTCACTTAATGTCTGACAAGTTGAAGTCGTGGTAGATGAGCTTTCAGGTCAAATTCTATGCCTAACCTCCTTGGGAAGTACTGCTTTCAGAACAGAAATAGTTTAAATCGGACCCTTTGCTGTATACAGTCAATAGCTATTCCTGACTATATGCATGTCTGAATGCGATCATGATGCATTACAAGCATCAGTACTGAAAAACTTCAATAGAAGGACAAGAAGAGATGTTATGTATTTCTAAAGCAGATAACCTTCATAAATAAGGGCATGGAGCATGTAGTTGCTAAATTACTTTGAAAATATGGTGGGATATTTGGAATTAAGTTTCTTACGTACTTGATCTGTGTCTAGCTCTTTGTATGGGTTTATGGACCATGAATAATGAAAGGGATTTTGTACATTAACATCTGGAAAGTCATAAAAGAATATTTATCTCCACCCAAGACAGCAAACCTAAAAATTCTATAGACTTTGTGTGAGTTGCAGTAGAAACTAAGGAAGTCAGTTTAATTGATTAAAAACTCTCAAGAGTATCTTCTGAGCTATGCCTCTTGTCAGACTATTAAAATTGCAATGGCAGTCAAGATAATTCTTTTAGGGTCTTTGCTTTCAAGGACTGGATGAAGCACAGGTCATTTTCTGCCAGTCCTAGGACAGCCTCTCAACAGATGTAACTTCGATGTGAGCTAGGAGTTGAACAGTAGCTGTTTTACTCATCCTTCCTAAAAAAGAGATGAAAAACTTTTAGCAAGGTCCATTAATATGTAAGAGTTGAAAAAAAAAAAAAAAAATCAGCTTTCCTATTCAAAATAAAGTAAGGAGTTGTGATCAAAATGTAATTGAAAATCACAGTGGCAAGATCTCCATCCCTGAATGTATATTAACTACTACAGGAATTACGAACAGGAATTCTTCTGGTCCTTTTTTTTTGTTGTTGTTGTTGTTCTAAATCTTGTACTGAGACTCTTCAACACCAACCTTTCTGTGCAGTGACCTCTTACCTCTATAACTTCTCAGAGGGAAAAACAATCATGCTCTGAATCACTAGGGCTGAATCACATTACCAGTGCCTTGCCAGCCTTGGTACCATTGAGCTGGAAACATGTCTTGGGATTCCTCCTATTCGTACATATCCATTTCTTCCTATTCTTACATATGTTTCATCTTGTGGAAGTCTTTTTCCACAATTAATTAAGAGACAAAAGTAATAACAGTTTCTTGCCACCTTGAAGATACTCGATCAACTCAGTTTGTTTGTGGTCGGGTTTTTTCCACACAAATAACTTGAGTGTTTAAAACAGTCAATGAAAAAAATGTTACTGTGGTTGGTTTGCACAGCTGTAGGAAAATACCCCATTTGACAAGTTAAAAAGAAATGATTTTGATTTTTGTTCCAGGGTAGCATTTTCTGAAATCAGTCTGATTTAATTAAGCAAGTTCTATGCACATACAGCATCCCACACTGGAAATTATCTCTTAGATTTTTTTTTTCCCTCTTGCTTAACCAGTGATTTATGAGAGCTATTATTTGACAGCTCTAGACCATCCTTTCCTGTTTATTTTCGTGAGGAATAAATAGCAGAGCAGGAGATGAATGTGAATATCAGCATTTTCTCTAAGAATTTCTCCGTCATTCATAAGCAACGTGTCCCAGTGTTGCTTTTCTGTTTCCTTTGGCCCACTCAGACTTGTGCCAGCTGAGTTGTGCTCTTTCCATTGAGATGAAGTAACTGCATTTCTTGTGGGGCAGAACACGGTATTCTATTATATTCTAATAGCTCACATCTGGTGTAGCTGAAGGATCAGTCACTAGCTGACCTAAATATAGGTTGGAATTACTCCTGAGGGGGCACTTCTTCCTCTGGTCCTTTTGATCTTGAAGTGCTTGGAAGAGGCAGCCCCGCTCTGTAAGCAGCTCCCACTCCTAATGAACAGTTCTACCTGCAGATGCAGAAGCATATAGACTTTAGTAAGTGTTAAGTGAGACTGCTTTGTGTTTACCTTTCATTAGGCCTGTCTGTTCCCTTCACGGAAACCCTCTTCTTTAAGGGAACAGTCACAGCTAAATGTCAGGTTTTTAAGGAAAAACTTTCTCCTTGCTGTTAAATTTAATTAACCCAAATATGCTCTGAAGTACCGTTTTCAGCGATTACTCTGTAACTTGGCAAGGTGTTCCTAGCAATAGGCTTCTCCCAGCAGTGTGACTGCTGAATCCAAGTGGATTTACATGCAACCTGTTTATATGGGCTCTGGAACAGAGAAGGGAAGCGAAGTTGTGCTGCTCAGCAAAACTGTCCAGAACTGGGAAACAAAAGCTGAAGTGATTGATTGTATGAACATCTCCGCAAATGATACCAAAATTAAAACATTAAGCTAATGACTTTAAAGAAAATTACATTGCCGTGTGCAATTTGTTCAACAGAGAGAAAGCAAATGTGGTTTTACTAAAAACACAAAAGACACCAAAATCAAATTGTGCAAGAGAACCTTATTTCTCTCCTCTCCAATTTCCCTCTCTCTGGAGCTTCAAAACTGAGCAGCTGTCAGAATTTTTCATCTGTTTGACCTGTCACAGGAAAGGTCAGCACTGATCAGTGCCTATACTTTTTAACAGACAGAGGACTGTAATTGAGAATAATTCCTCTGCAATTTGGTAGGCAGGGGTTGTTTCAAAGTGGCTTTCAAAGGCACTGCCAGGGTAGAAACGGTAGAAACTCTGTAAGTGAATCAGGCTTTATTCAGGGCTGCAGATTTCTATTTCTGTTTTGGTTTGATTTATTTTTCCACTAATGAAACAACTGCAAAATGGAATTGGTCACATTTTTAAACAGTAGTGCTCCTTCCAGAAATGACTTGACATGTAATCAGATTCTAACATCTCCTGGGGTGTCATAAGGCTAGCATGAGAAGGAGCCCAGAAGCACAAAATTTGCTGGGGGTGGTGATACACTGGCTGGGAGGGCTCAGATGCTCTGGGCTGGACATGTGGCACAGACAGCTGATGTGCTAATGCGTGAGCAGCTGCAATACCATGGGCTCATGCTTGGCAAGGGAAGGCATGGCTGCCAAAGGGAGAATTTCAGGGCTTCTCTGAAGTGGTGCTGGGAATAAACGAATTTATCAGTTTAGTCCTGGGAGGTTTTGGTGAGAAGCTGCAGTAGGGAGCCCAGACAGAGCTAGTCCTGGTGCTTTTGAGGAACAAAAACAGGAGGGATAAACATGTTTGCAACATGGAGGGAGCTCTGAGACTTTGTGGAAGATGGTGCTTCTGTGCTGGCTCTTGAGTGCGGTGGAGCCAATGGGCACAGGTCAAAGTGCCCTAACCAAAGAACTTAAGAATTTCAAGTGCAATACAAATGTTAGTTGTTATGTGAGCAAGCAAAGTCCAAGCACAGAAGGCAGACAGCATTTGTGCTTGGAGATTCATAGTGACTCACAGGAAACCCAGCTCTGTGCTCCCTTGGACTTCCCTGCACTGTGTTCCATTCTCTTAGACAGGACGACTCTTGCTCAGGCACACTGTGTCTGAACTGGTCCTCTGTGCCCCTCAGCTGGCATCTTCAGCCAAGTACCGCCAGTTTCAGGGGTCTGGGAGAACACTGATGTGATTTTTGGGATAAAGTTTTAGAACGTGAGTTTATAGTATCTGCAAGGATTCTAAGGTACTTATTCTGTTAAACACTTACCTATGGATGCTTCTCTTTCTGAAAAATGAAGTTGGTCCTTTTATCCAGAATTCTACAAGACTCCAATGAATATAAGCATTGAGGTTGCTCAATAATGCAATGACTCTGGAGTCTTCTGTTTTTCTATTGAAGTATTGATTTAGTTTGTATTTGGGGTTTTACAGCTGCTTACTTCCCACTGAGAATTTACTTCTGCGTGGTCATATATACTGAGATGAATTTTCATTAGGCACTGTCTGATCAGACACAAAGAAATAAAAGGTAAAAATTAGCGTTTGGTCCTCTTTAATCTTCCACCCAATTCTCTGTTATTCAGCAAAATAATCCCTGTTTTGTTGACACTGTTTTTAAAACTGAAGTTTTAAAACTTCAGGTCACTCTGAATATAACTGCAGATTCTGAGTACGGGATATGTTTGTGCTACAGGTACATACCTTTACTGTACTTAGGCTTGATTATGTAAATTAATACATTCAACTTGATTATGTAAATTGAGTTGATGAAGATCATAGCTTAGGCTGAGTACAATGACTATCTGGGTTTATTTGGCACAATACAGTATTATTCCTTTCCTTTCCCTTGGATATGACTGCATACTCCCAACAGGCCAAAGTGCAATTAATTTAGAAACGTGATCAAATTCAGCAATCATTACTGGATGTTGTCCATAGTCTCTAGAGACCTCTGATAAGAACAACAATAGACTAAGACATGGTAGTCCTCTCATCCAAAGTCTAATTACAAAGTTATATACTCCAGTTCTCAAAGGACAGCCTTTTAGCAGAACTTCAGCATCTTTAGATTTTCCTTTTGCGTTATCTCAGTAATTTTATCCATCTTTCTTCCACAAAGCATGGAAAACAGGGCTAGATGTTTAATATGTTGAATCCAGCGTGACGATATTATGGGCCTTATCACTGATGGATTTACTCTGGAGTGATTTCTGCAAGTGTAGGAGTGACTGGGAAATCTTTTATCATTTGTAAACAGGCAGAGAGGACAGGGAAGCAGTTCAACATTCTCACCACTTCATTCCCAGTGGAGCCCTCAGGACAGAAAAACATTTATTTGACCTTGTTTTGGATTTACTTGCTTCTAGCCGACTCTAATTAAGATCACTTTCATTTTTTTATTTAAAAAAAAAAGTCTGAGCTCTTGGGCAGATATGGACCAATGAGATGCAAAACGATGACATATCTTAAATAAGAGTAGAAGTTTTACTCTTAGAATTTGATAAATTAGCTGATAGTATGATTTAATCATGGCAGTATTTTGTTACTTTAAAGGTATCAATATGATGAAATCACATTTAGTTTAAATCACGGTGTTCAGAATATAATATAGCTTTTTTTATTATTATTTGCAACCTTCGTATTGCCAAATGGTAATTTATAGCAAACCTTCTCCCCGTCTTCAGTATCACTGGATACACTAGCCTTCCTCCTGGCAGACTAATGATTTGGAAAACAACATGAACGAGGATGTTCTTAGTTCTGCTTTTTTAGATCTGTGACCTTGGGGTGGGAAGAAGTGGTTTATGTGTTCAGAATTTTAATATACTTAAAATTCGGAGATCTTACATGAACTGGGCTTGTCACAGCAGCAGAGGTATCTAACAAATATTAATACTGCCTGACTTGAGCCTAATCTGCCTCGGTTATCAGATAGGACTCTTTCAGTTATCTACAGCACTTCACTGGTGTTTTTCCATAGCAAAATTCTAATGATCCATCCCAAAGAACAGAACAGTAAAGGAAGTAGCTGAGCTAGCCATTATGAATATATTAAGCTGGTTTTAGAGGATCATAGAATCATAGAATGACTTGGGTTGGAAGTGACATGAAAAATTATCTGGTTCTTAACCCTCTCTAACAGAATCTAATGTAACAGATTGAATCCTAGCAAGTTGACCTATATGAGAGTAGTTTGCTATTCTTACACTGAAATTGTACTTCAAAATTATTTTTAAATTGATGGAAGACAGTAAACAGGGTGAAAAATAACATGATTTTGTTTTCATTGTGAAAGTAAAATTGATTCACTTCTTTGATTTCATTTTCTCATTGTTTTCCCTTTTTTTTCCCCTAATGAAACTTTAGACAGAATTATACTGTGCTGTGTAAAGAGACATCCCAGTCAGTCTTGAGCATTCACAGAAGTTCTTTTGGTAATGCACACATTTTGATCAATGTGTGTGTAGAAGCAGTTGGGCTACTTGAAGTACAGACCAAATGGAACAGAGATGAACTTCATTTGACATATATACAATTTCTTGAATTATTCATTTTTGTCATTAAAAAAAAAAAAGGAAAACAACTATCAAGTTCTGAAACATTCAGTTTTATCACTGTTTTCTAAAGTAACTTTACTGAATGTTTTTCTTTCAAACCATTTCCTTACATATTACTCTTCTTTTTCTTTAATTTGAGGCTGAAACATAAAATTTCAGGTTTTCAAAAAAAAAAGTGATGTATTTTCCCATTGGTGTTCTGTCAGTAAATTTTAATTGTTGTTTTCAGTTTCAACTGGAACAAAATTTTGTCTTATAAAAAAGTGTTCTCAACATCTGTTTGTTTTTCTCTCTGATTTCTAATGTGTGAGAGTTTAATTTAGTATACATGCAAAGGATATTCATTCTAATTAAGTTCTCTCAATAGATTTGAGAGAGAAACTTTTCCTTCTAGGGTGTATGTAAACAGAGACCCCGTGGGAGCCTGGTTCTGAGGTCCTGCTGTCGTGGGAAAAACATTGGTAAATATATAACGTACCATTTGGCCCATCAGTATCTCCAGAAGGCAGTGAGAGAAATGTGTGGGATGTCAAATCATCCTTGGGATTTTGCATTGCATCTTTAGCTAAAGCTGTATGACTTGTTTTAAGTATTTTTATTGGTAAAGTTGTGCACAGAAGTTTTATTTAGACTTTTATCATCTTTGTGCTGAAGTGCATCAAGGCCATGAGAATTTTTGTGGATCTCCATTAAAAAAAATTAAAAAAAATTTGCCTGCATGGACGTATCTCTAATCTGCTTTTGGTGAACAGATTTAGTTTCATTATTGCATTTTCCTGCATATCCTTCCCATGAAAAGAGGGATTAGGAAGATCTGTCAGATTCTTCTTGTTGGTAGCTGTATCCTGAAGGAGATCAGAGTATTCTGAAAATAAATCTTTCTTTTTCATTTTTCTTTTGTTGGCTTTTACAGACAAATGTTTTAGGGAAGAAATCTGCTGAAGTCCCATTGCTGCTCAATTGACTTTGCAAGTAATGTGAAAAAGAACTCAGGATACCACTTGAGCCATAAATGCAGTCACTCTGGTGATGCTATTACAAAGTCTCCACCTAAAGAAACCCACTGATGCACTATATTCTAATTTACAGTTCTGTGACTCACATTTGTAGTTATCAGCACCAGCTGTGCCAACACAGTCAAATAAATTCCAGCAATTCAGGGCGTACTGATTTATGATAAGATCCCTTAGAAGGATGCTCAGGAAAATGGATACTGGAAAAAAAAATTGTTACTGTATTTTGCAAAATGATCTCGTGTTCATTCTGTTTTCCAAATAAGATTACCGAATAGACAGTAAAATTATGTTGAGATCATCTGCATTAAAATGTCTATTAAAAGTTAAGGGTGTTAAAGTATCTTCTGTAATTTTCCCTGCTGTTTATAACAGCACCCTATGAGGCTTGAAATTGGAATTGGATCGTCACTGGAAATGCTGCTGTCTTCTTGTCGTTGTGCTTATGAGTGCTGTTGCTGAGAATTATGTTGAAAAAGACATATTGCTTTAAAATCTGCTCCTTTTCCATAATGTGAGGGAGGCAAGGGCGATACAATAAGGTACAATAAAAAAAAAAAAGGTACAATATCTCTTCCTGTTGTGATTTGTTTTGATTTGTTTTGAAGATGCTCATCAGGTGGGTCTGTTACTGATCTCCCTGGGTCAGTAAAACCAAGGAACTAATTGTTACAATTACAAATTTGACCAAATTTTAGTCTTGTAATACAGTCATTATAAAATTGTTTTCTGTGTGCATGTGGA
This sequence comes from Lagopus leucura, assembly GCF_019238085.1. NCBI lineage: Eukaryota > Metazoa > Chordata > Aves > Galliformes > Phasianidae > Lagopus > Lagopus leucura. The sequence continues at coordinate 727,651 of NW_024962279.1, read as the reverse complement.
GAACAAGGGAAAAATGGGAGGTCACAGGAAAGTTGGGTATACAGGGGAGAGATGTTCTGAGAAGGGGCAGGGTAAAGGGAAGCTGGGAACAGGACTGCAGGCCACCTTGTTTTGCACTTGAAAGATTTTCTTGCACTGATTAACCTTTGTTTCTTTTAACGCTGGTACTTTTAGTGATGAGATGACCTGAATACTGAAGGGTTTGTGCATATGAGGGTGGAGTCCAGGTGAAACAGTCTTGTGGTGTTGTGTTTGGTTTGGTGTTGGCACAGCACCCTATGTGAGGAGGTGCAGAACGTTTGTTCATTGCTGGGATGGATTGCTCTTGAGATGGAGGAGTCAGGGCAGCTTTTTTCCTCTGCCCTCTTCATACCCCGAATCAATAACCTGTTCTCATGATGCTGTATGGATAAAATTAAAATATGTAGTTTTAGACTGCCAAGTTTTAGACATTTTGCTCATTGTAAGTTGTTTCCAGATTAAATCCGTTCTCTGGTGGCTTGTTTTCATGAGATAGACTGTGATCATTTTGAAATAGTGATTACTGAATGAATACAAGTCTGCAGTACATTCAACGTTGGCAAAAATTGCCTTCAGCCATATTTACTACTGCTGGGTAGCTTAATATAGTTCCCCTGGTTCTATCAGGATGCAACTTAGACAAGTTGTATCGAACAGGAGAACTAATTGATGTTTCCACATTTTATGCTGGGAAACTACTGTACTGGTGTATGGGATTAAAGAGTATGTATGGGAAAGCCTTTTCAGTACAGCTCTTCCAATTGACAGCTATCTGCTGCCATCAGTATTGACAGTAAACAATTGCTGCATTACGGGCCCACGTTCATTGGTCTAATTCTTCAGAAATAGATGATCCAGCGATGCAAACTGTGATAGTGTCAGCGTTCACCACCTTTGACTCAATGGTAAATAGATTAATGCCATTAAGCTATCTGTGGCCTAACCTGTAACAGAGAGGTTACACATTTGGGAGCATTTGCAGGATCGGATTTTGTGTTTGTGCTCTGAAGTAATAAATCTCCTCGGGAAGAGTGTCGTATTTACATGATGTTTTAGACATAAAATCTGTTTGATGTTTGGGGTAGAAAATTTGATTAAAAATCGGGAATTAAAAATTTTATCACCTCATAATTTGATGTTACCTGTCAAATTCCAGCCTAAGCCATGCATTTCAAATTCATGGGATGTTTACTTGAAAATAAATGGCAAAATTATATACTGTGGGTGTTGTTTTTTTTTTTAACTTTAGAATGTAGGTTTTATATCCCTTTATGGAATATTTTTGCCAGCTCTTGATAACCATCAAAAGTAGATTTGTGTGTAATTGGTTTAACTGAAAAATAATGCAAGAAGATGGAGATGGCTTTCTGTTAGGTCGCTTTGAGTTATTCCTGGTATTTACAGAGTACTTCAAAACCATCTACCTGACTCTGATTTCTAAAGCCATTTTTTTCTTTTTATCCTACGTGCATCAAAAACATTTAAAGTCTATTTGGTGCTTTGTGAACTAACACTAATATTTTGCCTTTTGCAGAAGATAGCTGTAAGGCTACTTACTTTTCTCCCTTTAAAATCTTTTGCAGGTTTTTTTTTTTACTTTTGCAGTCTTAGAATGTTTCCCTTGTTTTGTCTACCACTAAAATGACCTGCATCCCGTCTGAAAGCTTTTAAGCTCACCTGGGCTGTTTTCCCTTTATTTTGCAAGAAAACATACTCGTTTTCCACTGCAGTTCATAATACATTGGTGGTACCAAGCAGCAGTAAAAGATTTTAGTACACTTAATGACACTAAAACATCCCGCCATCCACCATTAGCAGTACTGATCTCAACATCATTCAACACACTGCATCACAACAGGGTCCACATGGAGTAATTTCAGCTGCAAAACTGCCATTGAGCTTTCCCAGACAGAAGCAGTTGTCCTGACTGTCCTGCACTGCTGCTGGGGTAAAGAATGCTCATCCTTCCCAAAAGGGGAAATCATGTGAAAATGCAGATTGGGGCAGATTGCAGCAGGAAATTTCTGCTCCTTTTGTAAGGGAAATTCTGAGTGTGTTCAGGCTCTCCCAGTGCAAACCATAGCAGGGTGCCCTAAGATGTACCAGAAAGGTTTTTGTTCCTTAAGGTGCCCAGTGTGTCTCAACAGAACGACTGCACCTTGCAGCTGGACAAACTGCCTGGGGAAGAAAAAGTGAGGCAAAGAGTTCAGCAGTGCTGGGGTGATGCTGAAGATGTCACCTACAATTATTATTGTTTTTAAAGCTGCCGTATAGGTAGACTTTCAAGCAGTATAACCCAGTGCTCACGATTAACAGGGTAGTAGAAATTCTTATAAGCCCAATCAATCGCTGCTTTATTTTTGCTTTGCTTCTGCAAATCTTTCTCCAATGTTTTCTCAGGAAACACAATAGAAAAGGAATAAGGAATGGAGAAAATGTCTCCTTAAGTCACACAACCCAAAATGCCTGGTGTCATTTTGCGATAATTCCACAGCAGGTGCAAGGCAGAAGGATCTATTTTATTTTATTATTTTATTAGCATCCCCCCCTTCCAACTGTACTTTATGCACCATTTCCTTTCCTTGTTACTTAGCTGGTCTAACAATGTTCTCTATCTTTAATTAAAAATTAGAATTAATCTTTTTGAATTAAGCCTTTTAACTGATAACAATGTGACGCAGCTGCAGTTAAGCTTCTCCTGCTGCTTTTAGCTCATGATTGCTTTCGAAACGGTTTGTTTCTGAGTGACTTAATTTATGTGTAACTGAGTACATGCTCTATCAGGAAAGGCCTAGTAATTTGGTTTGGTCACTGCATTTCTGGCATGTCCCATTTTATCACCTCTGTAAATTCCTCTGTGAGGCTTTGCATTGATTATATATGTATTTCTTGTGGATACAGCGCACACTGTGGCATTGCTTTTTAACCCACCAGCTAAGATCAATTAAAACACACCCTGAAAAAAAGGAGAAATAATCATAAACATTAATGTATCTCATCTCCCAAATCTGAGAGCAGTTGCTCTCCTGCTGTCTTACATGCTCACGGCGTAATCGGAGTAATCTTTTTGGCTTTTCAGCCTATTTTTAGTGTGATGTTTGTTTTGCATTTATCTACATAAGTGTGGTAGACTATATAGAAGAGAGGAATGGAGTGCCTTGACCTACATTGACTTGAGGCTGGGTAGCAGCAGCATTTTGGATTTGATCAGACAACACCTGTTTGAATTGCTGCATTATCTATCCTAGCTATTACCTTTTGAGATGATGTTCCATGATCTTCTCTACATGTTTCTCCTCTTCCAAATTTCAGTTGCTCAGGTCATTTTTTTTCTGTTGGAGATAGTGGGGGTCTGCTCAGGTCTGTCATCCTTCCCCAGGATAGGTAGAAATGGCTTTTGGCTGATCATATGCAGAAATCATTTCTTTTCTCAAGCAGTAGTTCCACCTATTTAAAACCCTGTTCTGTTTTTGCATGAACTGTTGCTGAGCCTAGGACAAAGAGGAAAAGCTGCAGAGCTGCGGCTGCTGTCCTTGTTCTCATAGAACAGATCTCTTTACTGCATGGGCTGGAGGACAGATGTGTGCCTCCTTCTGGATTCTTCATGTCTCTTTAACCTTTTCTGATGAAACAAACTGATACTGTTTTCCCCACTACTCAGAAGCTGTCCTTTAGCCAGCCAAGCTTTTGGTTATGCTAGTCACTCATAGCTTGCTTTGGAGGGCTGAGAATGTGCATGTTAGCTCTGCTAGAACTCTAATGTAGTTGAGCTTAATGCTGAGAAGAGTGACAGTGTCATCACTGTGCTGGATGGACCATGGTCCTAGAAAAGGGTAAGATATAGGCAAATAGCTGAGAGTATAAGTGGATTCTTTCCATCAGGGACAAGATACAGATTTCTAGCTCTGAGGAATGACCAGGTTGTAAGCACTACCCTTTGAAAATAAAGCTCTCCTTTTCTTCTCAGAGTGTTTAAATAGACAATGTGTCAATCTTAATCTTGGCCTGGTTTAGCTTTATTTGCCTTAACCATGTTTGATTTGCGTGAATGGGCTGTTTATTGCTCTTAGATAAGACAAGGGTAGCATCTGCCTTGTGTTGGCATATCCATGTACCTTTGACTTTTAAAATGTGCATAGTTTGTTTTTATAAAGCTTGTATGTTTTTGGCACTACTGTAAATATAAACACTGTACAGTGCATCATATCACTTCAACACTCTCCTACACAGTGTAAAATACCATTCCATCTTAACCATCTTAATCAGCTCTCCTCCTCGTTGCACAGCCTGCACCTACGACTGCAGCAATATAGATCAGCCATCTAGTTGATGTGGTCCTGGAGACTGCGTGAAGGAGTGGGTTTCAACTTTTGGTCCTTTACTGTGTATACTCATGAACTTTCTTTACTCTTTGGAAAAAGTACGCAAAGTTTCTCTTCCAGCCTCTTTTCTCTCCGTGTTTCTACTACGTATCTCCTTGTCTGTTCTTTGGTTTCCAGATCAATTCATCCTCCCCAGCTCTCTGCGCGTTTCTCTTCTTTCTACTTGTGTGACAGCACCTAAATCCTCTGAACGTATGTCTTTGTGAATCTTTTCCCTACGAACCTTTCCTTCCACTGATGTTTTGCTCCTATTTCTTGCACATCATTCTGTATCTCTGTGCTCTACCCTTCTACATGTCTCTAATCTGTGTAGTGAAAAATCGAGTGCTTCCATTTCTATTGATAATCGTTAAAAGGACTGAAAACTATGGAGAGATGGTATGACAAATGTTGGGATCCTCCTTGCTAGACTTGATCTGCTGCCATTTGCTGGTCCAATGGTCTTTGCCAGGACTGATAGCCTAGGTACTGTCATAAATAAATGCAATTTCTATAGCGCTTACTGCAGTGCTTCTGTACTTTGAGCCATGCCATGATGTGTCTCTTCAAGATAGCTTAATTTCGAACTGCCTGAATATAAGTTACAGCTTGTGTCTTCATAATAAGAGCACATATTCTATACACTCTGCATTCCCCACTTCTTGCCCACAGATGCACAATGTCCAATATGGCCTTAAGCAGCTCCCTTTGCAGATGTTTCTTCTTTTGAGATGCATTGTAATCCTGTGCACACTGCTGATTGTCAAATGGCTGTCTGAGCCTGGGGACTTCAGTATAAGTCAGCATTATTTTCTGTTCAGCTATTATGTTTTGGGAAATTTCAGTGCTTTTGTTCACTCCCTGTTGGTTTTGTCAAGGATCACCTTTGGGTTCTCTAATAATTTCTGTCACAAGCTTGTCCTCGTGTCTTCTGGATAGGCTACGTGGACTGTCTGTGAATATGGTAATCACTGTGCTGGCCCAGCCTGCATTGTGTTTAAACTGTTGTGCAATCCCTAGTAGCTTAGGGCTATGTGAGTCTTGCTGCTGCAGCTTCTTGAAAGATTTGTTACTGAGACTATCAACTGCTCTCAAACTTTTAATGAGACTGTAGAGCGTGGGGTTCTTCACCCTGCAAATTTCCAGCCCAATGTTCCTTACTATATTATCCTCAGTGCAGCCTATGAAAGGGTTTCTGTATATTAAATCCAGTCCCCCTGATCTGAGCTATGCTGTGTAATTTCACTAATGTTGCAGTCAGATTCTCTAACGTACACTTAAGGTGATTAGAAATAGTTTAGTGTTCTTTCTGAGTCTCTCACCCTCTTTATTTTTTCTATCACTGATACCCAGAGGAATGAAAAGCAGAAACTGTATGGAAACATTTCCCTTGTTACATCATTGCTTCACATCTTCCAATTCCTTCTATAACGTAGTCAATACTCTGTAATTAGTCCCTCTGTAACAGTAGGAACACACTTTTGGTAATTCCAATCCTCCCTTTCACCACTAAAGTAACATTAGTTTTGTATTTAATATGACAGTATATCTAAGTTTAGTGTATCTCACAGTTTTACAACACTGGCATTCAGTGTACTGAGATTATCCATTTTCAAATGCTGCATATTAATGTTGGCTTTGTGTATGCGAACTTTTGTTTTATGAACACGCTGCAATGCACTGTGCTGGAATTTGTAGATAGGCATAACATAGCATTTTGGCTATATGAGATAAAATTTGAGAGCGTAGTAATAGCACAGCTTTCTGACAAGTGTAAATGCTGCTTTGGGAGAGGGCAACAGAAAAGCTGAGGAGACAACCAGGAAGATTTCTCCTGGCTGTAAGAGGAGGGCAGCAGAAGTCTTAAGCTTTGTGTTATATGCTGGCACTTTTTGCCAGCTAAAAAAATTGCAGAGAGTGGGTGCATCTGATGAGACTCTTGTATAGGCTGGCAAATATTCAACCCAAACCCAATGGAGTAACAATTATGCTGTGATATTGCTTTTCAGTGAAAGGTAGTAAATCTCCCTGCTTTGCAGCATCAACCTAGCGGAGTCCAGTCTATGGGGGGAATGCATGGCTATTGTTAGAAACAGTGGGATGTAGGAGGAGTAAACATGCCTGGGGCTTCATTTTAGGGTCTAAACATCACTGATTTTCTTCACCATTTGTTTTCTTAGAAAGCACCTTAACAGTCTTTCATATGTGCGGTGACTGTTGCAGAATGCTGAGAACTCAAAGCTTATCCAGGGTTTTCAGTCTAATAGAGACTGAATGAAGACCTCCTGCATTCCTCTAATTCATGAAAATTGCATTGCTCTTTGCTAAGCCTGCTGAACATTATGTATTAAATCTGATATGCTGGCTAAATTACAAGCTTCAGGATTAAATTCTATATTATCTATATTCCTCCTCCTGCACTGTAATCATCATATTTTCTTCTGTTTCCCTCCTGAAAATATAGACACTGTCTTTTTTTGGTCCTGGTGCTGAACGTTTGCAGCCACCCTCAGTGAGGTTATGTGAGCTCAGTAATAGTTATCCATTCTGACCTTAGAGCTTGCTGAATTTTAGCTTGTGGATGCTGGTTCTTCTGTGCACACTCTGTAGAGCACTTAAATTTAAAGGCATTATGGAAACCTAATGTTCTGCTAAGAAATCCAAGCGTGCCTCTAAGACTAATACAGTTTTATTTTTCAGTTAATCGATACTCAGTATTTTTTTCTCCACCTCTGTTTTTCACTAATGGCTCTTGTGGAGCACTACTGCTGGAGGACTAAAAAAAAAAAAGAAAAAAAAAAAAAACAAAACACAAAAACGAAACAGAAAAAAAGAAAGCAACATCTTTGCCATCGACCACTTCATACTGGTGCTATCTTGACTACCAGCCTAATGGCATACACTAGACATGTTCCTTACCTTTCTTGTACAGAAGTGGTCTTTGACATTTCTAAAGGTTTTCAACTACTTTTCCCACTCAAGTGAATTGCATCGCTTTGGGGTGGAAATAAACCTTTGAAAAAATAAATTGTAAAATTTGATTGACAGTGCTTCCTTTCACAATCCCCGTATTTCCAACTCCTCCTCTGCAGGAAGCAATTGTAAAGAACAATCTCTACCTGGCACTTAAAGACCTAGAAGCTATGTTTTCACCCTGGCTGTAATTTCCAATCCAGGTTGCTTTGTGGGATCTTCGAGTCACATTGTGAAGACTTAGATCACATTGGCTAAGCTCAAGGATGTTTGGCTGCCACAGCAGTTGATTTAACAATTTTTCAAACATCTTCCTGATGCTGGCCTCCTACTAGAGAGAAAATGACATCTGTTCCTTATTAAGTCTGTACATTGCCTTCCTTATCTCTTTCCCCTTTCTGCCTAAATGCATTGTCTTCACATCGACATGTGCAATGGATTAAGCTGTTTTTCCAATACAGCCACTAGGCTGTTTGCTGCTTAGGTCATATGCATGCTCTTACCTGATGCTATACAGCATCCTGGCACATAGCTCCAAGTGCTGTCTGAGAGCTTGAAGACTGATGAAGTTTGCTTCATGAATCCCAGTGTGTCAAGTTGGTATTTCTAGTTTGATTTCTGCAGGTCTTTCAGTGCTGTTCCTTCAGAGTTTTAAAAAGGAGCAAGAGAACGTAACTGTTCAAGCTCAAGTTTTTTTTTTACAATATCAATTGTTGAAGAAGCATTTTCTGACCTATAAACTTCAAGTGACTTTGTATACAATTCCACTGAGACACTAAAGAGTATAGATGCACAGAAGTTGAACACAAATACTATTTTCAGTAATGAACACAGCGGTTATTTTGCTTTATTTTCCATTGTTCTTCTTACTTTTTTTTTTTAACTGAACAGTCAACAGTTATAACTACTACTACCAGAATATGTTTTATTAGGAAAAAGGAAAATTTTGGGTAGGGAGAAAGTATTGTTGGATGAATGACTGGCGTTGGAATACTTCTTTAGTAGAAGTTGCTTTGTGTAATGCAGGTGGATTTGGACACAGTACTTGGAAAGCATTTCATGCTTGGAATTGTGGTCGTTCTCTGGGTATCACTTTCTCATCAGTCCTTCTATTTTATAGTGAAGAACATCAATCGTGGGAACTCCATAAAGTTTGTCCATGTCCAGAGAGCTTAAAAAAGATGTTTTGAAACAGCTAAACTCAAAGGCAAAAGTGATTTCCCGATGCATATAAATAGCTGCAAACATTAATTTTTAAAGACTCTTAGCAGTAAGGTCAAACAAGGTTTCTTTCTCTGTGTTTTGATTGTCCTCTATGTTGTCAGTTCAGACAAAGGAAAAAGGCAGCTGAAAATGAGAGGAAACAAAAAGCAGATTTCATCTCAGCTCACAGACATTAAAATGAAAGGCACGCATCCTGCAAAGGGAAGCTGAGCTCTGCTCCTTCCTCACATACTGGAGAAGTAAGTTAGCAGCAAACATCACTAAAGAATGTTTACTCACTGCTGGCTTGCAGGGAGCTCTCTGGAGGACTTTCTGTACAAGGTGTAAAAATCCAGGCAATATGACCTTCCCAGCGACGTGCTCACAGTACACTCTTCAGTATAAGCTTCTAAAGGCAAAATAAATAAATTAAAGAAATCCCCTAACATAAGCATTTTCATAACAGCTAAATCATCCACTACGTCCCTCCAGGGCACAAGTGTTGATGTGCATTATCATGTCTATCAACAGGAGTACCTGAGACCTTTGCATGTTTTCATCTTGAATTAAAGCTAGCTGAGTCATGTCACCATGTGTGTTTGTAAACATCTTTTTAAGTGTATTTGCAGGTATGTTGAACACCTAATACTTGCAATAGCTGCTTAGCATCAAAAAGCTGCTTCATGTTCAGGCCTTTGCAATTCGATTGTGTTAAATGGACCCTAGTGGCACACTCTATTAGAAATCAGGAGATCCAGCGTGGTGTTTATTAGCTTTGCATTTGTTATCTCAAAAATTTGAAGATAAAATAAATAGAGAGCATGGCTCTGGACTTTCATATCTCCTTTCCTCTGCACACGTACTGCAGTAACACTGGGATGATGTTTCTCTGAAGGTGGGCCCTTTTTTGAAGCTAATAGAGATGCTCTGAGTTCAGCAACTCACAAGCAATTACCTGACTCAGTAATGTCTGATTTCTGAAGTTCATGGAGCTGAATCCCACTGGTCAGTGAATTGGTCCTATAGAGATCTATGGAGGAGACTGCAAATATGGGAGTCTGCATTTGTGCTTCTTTATGAGGAGAGTGCTGTCCTTTGGAGTTTGTGCTGGATTTATGTGTTGTGCCTGAAGGTAGATGGGAACCAGGCTGTGAGCCTGGTTTTATAGTAGTTTCTGTTGGTCTGTGCAGGATATGCTTGCAGCTTGAAGCTCTCTCAGGACACAGGGAGCAACAGAGGTCCTGCCTGGAGAAACAGAACAAAGCTTGCCTAAAGCAGAAGTTCAAACATGTTCAGACTGAAATTGTTTGGTTCCCCAAAGAATGCAGTCAGGTTTGAAATGTTACTCAGTTTGTTTAAATGCCTTGAACAGGGGGGGGAAAAAACACTTTGTGTTTATCCACTATTTGGTTATAGCTCTGTGCAGGTTGTGTTTTGCTATACCTTCTGAAAGAATGCTTCCTTTCAAGCAAATGGGCAAGAATATAGACTGGTTGTGTGTGGAAGTGATCTATTCTGATATGTTTGGTTTTCCATGTTATATATCCAGGTCTATAAATATCTAAGGTGTGGGGGGCAGAATGGCGAGGCCGGACTCTTTTCAGTGGTGAGTGGAGACAGGACAAGGGGAAATGGCCAGAAACTGGAGCATAGGAAGTTCCGCACAAACATGTGCAAGAACTTCTTTACAGTGAGGTGACGGAGCACTGGAACAGGCTGCCCAGGGAGGTGGTGGAGTCTCCTTCTCTGGAGATGTTCAAGACCTGCCTGGATGCCTACCTGTGCTACCTGGTGTAGGGAACCTGGTTTGGCAGGGGGGTTGGACACGATGATCTCTGGAGGTCCCTTCCAACCCCTACAATTCTGTGATTCTGTGATCTCTGAAGCAGTAGTTCCTTAGCAACTTGGTTTTTCATTTAGTCGCTACCCTCAACTTTTGGTACTTTTATTTGGAGTAGTTGGCAGTGTGTACTCTGGGTGGCACTGCCACATGAGCTCACACGCATACGTGACTGTGAGCAGCAGTGTCTGAACACTGTCAAAAACATGGCTCCCAGTTTTGGTTTCAGGTGTTTTCAAGAGCTGCGGAAATAAAGGATGAGGAGCGTTTGAGTCACCTGAGTCAAGGAGTAGAGAAAGAAAAGGTATTAGCTAGGCAATCTTCCACCCTACTCTTCGGACAGAATGGGGCATGAGAAGCCAGTCCAAGCTCTACAAGGAGCTGCATGGATTCTATGCTTTGTCGGCAAAAATGTTAATTAGGTTTCTCCTTGTTTGTAATTTGCAGTGACCTATTTCTATCTTGGCATTATTATGCATTTTTCAGAATCCATAAGCAGGATTTTTTTTTTCCTGTTGTTCAGTGTATCTGTGCTCGATTGTATCTCACAAGGTGAAGAGCCATACGTGTTTCCCCAAAATGTTGATTCATTTTTTTCTGACATACTTAAAGGTCAACATTTTTGTAGGAGAGTTACATAAAGTCATACAAACCATTAAGCCTTTCTCCTTCCCTAGCAGCTAAGCCTAACAGAGAGAAAACAATGAGAAGGACTTGTGTTGTGACTGTGTGTATTAAATCCAGCCTGGAGCAAATTAGTGTAGTTTAACTGTGAATCATTGTAAACTGAGACTTGTCATAGTAGCAGTGAAACAGCCCTAGCTGTGAATAAGAAGCACAGTTTCATTAATAAAAGGCAGAGCAGTTGAGCCAATGAATCAAGGTCAAAATAGGCTCTTTTTTCTGGGTCTTTACTTTTGGTAACTGAAAACTGCAGAGATGAAACACAACATATGTGACTGAGAGCACCTTTATCCTGAATAATTAACATGACATTTACAAGATGGTTTGCTTACTCCTTTTTTTTTTCCTTTTTTTTTTCCTTTTTTTTTTTTTTTTTACCAATTACTTCCAGTAATGATAGCAAGTATTTTTCTCCTCCCGAGTTAGTGATTATAGTGTCAGAGGGCCTCGTGTAATGTCTTCTGTGTCTTAATAAACCTGTCAGCTGAGGTTATGTTGCTTTCTAAGTTTCACCAGTGTAACATGCCACTGCACAGCTGGGGAGAAATGGCAGACCCCAGAGCACAGCCCACTGTTGTTGTATTTTACATTACTGTAAGACTGTGCTGATCAAAGCATGCAAAATGGTTTGGTTTTAAGTGTGCAGATTGGCTCTCTGCTTTCAACATAGTCTGCTGCTGTCTTTTTGTGTCCTTTGTTTCATTTGGTATGTGCTGTCTGCCTTTTGCTTTTTTACTTTTTTGGATTCTTTGATGGTGCCTCATGCAGAATATAAATTCTACTTGCCACAAACAATTAGTGATTAATAGTAATAGCAGCTAGGAAATCCTAATGAATTACTACAGAATGCATATCCCTAGTTGGTTTCCTTGCTCTCTTTGCATGCCTGATGTTTTAGAGCAAGCTAAAACCAATTGAGGGCAGGGAATCCCCAGCTCTGCAGATGGCTGGAGAGAGCATCTCATTAGCTGGGCGGCTGCAGTGGGAGCATTAGATGAATGGTTGCACGGTTTGTGTTCAGTCCCTTATATTTGCTGTACCTAATGATTTGCTTATACGTAAGTGGGGCCTTGCCAAGTGGTCTGTGGAGACAGCACATTCAGATAATTGCTATTTCTGCCAAGCAACTCTCCCTTTTACTGCAGTTTCCAGAAGAATCACGAGGGAACGTTCAGCGGGGGACCTTAGGAAACTGTTTTCCAGGTTTTCTGCACGGCGCAATGGTTGCATTTTCACCTTTGTGTTTTAGAAGCATCTTTGAAGGAGGTAAGGCCTATTCTTGAAATTGTTTGGCTCCCCTTGCTGAGAATACAGCATGGCCAGAACAGTAGCTTTCTTCCTCAATCATGGGCTGCTGTGTGTGGAGAAGAGCTGGCCTCTTCCAGGTGCACACAAGTGTTGTCTTTGAGGCCTGTGATAGCAACCATTTGTAGAGAGCCCCTGACTGAAGCCCCGGGGGGGGGGGGGGGGGGGGGGGGGGGGGGGGGGGGGGGGG